>NW_015150458.1:1615972-1644608 GCF_000732505.1 Cyprinodon variegatus | reverse complement strand
TTTTTTGAATTTTTTACGGAATACTGTAAAAGGTCTGAAAATACACAAAACTATTGTTCTGTCAGTAGAAACATGTGGAATGTGAACAATACTGTGGAGCAGAGAACATATTCTGGAGACATTCTGAAGCTAAAGTTTTGACTCAATGGCGTTTATTTATTCTGCCAAATAAGTGCTTTTCCCAACTTATACACTTAAGAAACTTGTAAGTATTACAGTTACAATTAAAAAATTGTTTTTTTGTCATAGCTTAACCAATTTCTTTGACATAAGTTGGTGATGATCAATGCTGGTTCCCACAACAAGGCATGCATATATCGTGCATGCATGACCTTTTATGTATACCGCTGGTGTTATGTCGCTCTGTACTGTCTGTTGGAGTTTTTTATCATAGGTACTATAACTGTAGCACTTCATAAGAGAAGTGTAGGTACTCTGTCTCCACAGACAGCCATTGACATAGTGTAGCTAAGCTGACTGTATACTAAATTAGCATATTTGTTTTATTTTTCTTGATTATTGTCTTGAAGGGTTTGGGATAAGCTACTATATAATATCACCAGATTGGTCAGGTTCTGTTAAATTTGGCCTCTTTTGAACATGTTGGGCTGGAAAAAAATGCTTAGGGCAGGTTGGTTCAATTTGGGCTGCTCTAAACAATATTTGTAGTGTTTTAGAAAGTATTCAATGAAAAATACTAGTTTTTATTGTGTGATAGAAAAGTAAAATGCTTTTGGGCATGACCCTGATTTCACGACCATAGATGAGGGTAGGATTGTAGGCTGACTGTAAATCAAGAATTATTTAAGTTATTACTGAAAAATTTCTTTAAGATAGCCTCTTAATTTGACCGTTTATGAACAGAACATTGTTTGATGAGCAGACTGACACCTCAGTAACCCAGCACCAATAATTAAGCCTATAGCCTATTTTCCTGAGTTTACAGAAGTTTCCATGCCGTTTTTTAGATGTCATGTCAAGCATGTCCTTATTAAATGGGACCAACCAAACAAACAATTAATGCGTTATCTTTAATATTTTGTGGATACAGAGAAGTGATTGGTCCAGCTCAACTCAGACACCAATGGCAACTAAGATGCCACGTAAGGTGAAAAAAGGAAAAAAGAAACAGACAAACCTTGTCAAGTATAAGCATAAAGTACTATACGAGAAGTAGCAAGAGAGTGCTGCAGTTCTGTGTTTTGGCCACAGGTGGAAGTCTCATAGAAAAATTATAATGCCTCTAGAAAAGGACAGGTACAAAAAGAATGTGAAACACAAAATAAAAAATAATAAAATTCTAATTCTTAACATTTTTTCATGGTTTTATAGTTCTCTTTAGGTTTTTTCTAAACAGTTTAAACAAATTTAGCAAAAAACATTTTCCTTAAAATCTAACATATTTTGTCATTACCATGTAACCTGTTCTGATTTAGGTGTTCTGTTGCTTTTTATAAAAATAAAAGTAAATCAAGGAAGCATTTAAATATTTTAACATTAAACATGAGTGCCATTTGAAACATTATGATTAATTGTATTTACATCTTTCTAAAAAAGCTGAATTTTATCTCCTGAGACAAGCAATTTGCATGTTCACTTGATTAACCTCTTCACAACTCATAAATTCAGGATTGTCCTTGTGGTAATAAGGGTGAGCAAAAGAGTGTCCCTGCTTTGAGCTATGCAGTACTGCTCAGTAAATGCTGACACAAACAGAAAGATGACTGGCTTCGCAAAGGCGTCATGGGGAGCAGCGAGTGATGAATGCAAAATTGATATTCATAGCCCAGCTTCTTTCCAGCCACAGGTGGGACTGATCGTTGCATGTTCGTACAAAGTTTTATTTGTATAGCCAAGCAGGGATGTAGACCACACAAACATCCTGTCACACACCTTTAAAAGAGTAGCCTTTTTTAATCCTACATATGGCAATTCAGAATGCTTTGTTTTGTCTCTGAATTGCTAATTTTTTTAGACTTGGGACCATCGATTTGTCTTCATTTGACTCCATCATGTGTTACATAAAAGTGCTTTCTTCCAGGTTCAATATGTGCTTACAAATGTAGAATGGTTATATTGTGTAAACATCTAGACATGTGTTACAGTTTGGAAGTGCATTTTTTTTTATTTCTATAAGAAGAGAAAATATTACTTAAATAATAGAAAATAACTTGCGTAAGATTTTTAAATAAGTTTTTGTACATGTTAATAGCTGTAGGGTGAAAGGACATCCTTAGTTAGATCATCTCAAGAGATTTTAAATGAGTTCCTGGAACAGAGCTGAGCTTTTCATCAGCTTGTTAAGCATTTTTAAGTAATTTGCTCTGATGCTACATCTCCAACAACAGAAGAAATTACATTCTCCTCTGCAAAAGTATAGAAGATACACAGCATCTTATTGATAACTCTGAAGGACCTAAGCTTTCTTAAGAAGCACAGTCTGCTTTATTGCTTTTTTGTAGATGGCTTGGACTTTATGTTTCCAGGCAAGTCTATTGTCCAGGTGAACACTGAGGTACTGTATTTATTCTGCTCTTGCTGTAGCCTCCCTATAACCTTGCATTGCATCTTTAGCTTCTTGTGACAATTTTCTTACAGATCTCTTTATGGGAGGTTGACTCTGCTAAAGGTGCCTCAACTATGAGTAGCGACAAACAAGACTGTGATCTGATTTCCCAAGCTGATGTCTTTCTAGAGATATGTCATGAATAATGACATATTATCATGTTTATATCTATGGTGTGTCTTTCATAGTCAGTCTCCTGTCCCATTCCTGCATTCCAAACAAGTTGGCTAGATACAGAGAAACAACACGTAGGAAAAGACATAGAATAGAAAATCAGTAAGGAGACCTTTTTATTATTAGGTCTCACATATAAGGTGATTGTAAAGTGGGTATTCATTTTGATAAAACAGTGTTTGGGTTTGAATTTTAAATGGAGGAGACACAAAATATGTTAGCAATGTCAAAAGGCCTTATAACTACAGTCTGGGTGGTTGAGTTATCAAAAGGGTTCGGGCACCATTCTTTTTTTTTTTTCTAAAAGGTTTACCAGTGTAAGCAGATGTGCAGTATTGTTAATCCATTTTTCATTTACAAAGCTCTTATCAGTGCAGTAGGTAGCACCGGCTTGCAGCCTGAGCTCATTGTTGATGTCCCCCCTTTCATGTCTCAGGTGATTTATATATGCATTCAGTCATTACAGAAGCTCAGTGTGTCACTAATGAGAAGTTTAATGAGACTCCCTCCATAGACGAGCAAGCAGAGCCAAGGCCTCAGATGGATTATGAAATGTACTATTTCCTCTCACAGCGTGGGGCGTTTTTCATTATCACACAGTACAGAAACTCACACACTGTTCTGATATCATGAGGTCTACAGCTGCACTTCAGAGCACAGCTAACAATTCTCAGGATATAGCCAAAAAGACCCATTGAAGACACAAAAAACATATGCATGCTAGTTAAGACAGCAAGAAGCATCCTGAAATTGTTCTCTTTTTATTTTCTGTTATAACATTTATGCAATTACTGGTCCAACTGCGTGTAATAAGCCAGCAATATCATTTTTAAAGGGACATTTCTTGTGGGCAGTTTGTCAAGAAGGAATTGTTTCCAGTACATAAAGAAACAAAAACATTTCAGATGAACCACTGAGTGCAAATATAATTTCTCCAGTTTTGGGTGAGAAAGTATGTTGTGCCACCGTACTTTAATAGACGATGGTTGAGGCAACTTCCACATCAATAGTATTTTCTTATAATAAATAAGGTAGGAGAAAGTGATTATCACGGTTGTGCAAAAAAACAAAAAACAAATGTTAGATTTATACCCAATATGTTTGAGATTGCATTAAAAATAGTTTCCATTTAAGGGCATGACCAAAATATATGGGTAATATTGTAAGATATCTGTGTCCATTACCTTTATCATTCATATTTTTTGGGTAAAGTCTTGCAATATTTTCTTTGCAGTAGTGCAGTCTGTGAAGAACTTTAAACTATTTAATATGCAATAGTCCCAGACTATTAAAGTCTGGGACAGCTAGATGAGGAGTTATCAAGGCTTAAGGCTTCTTCCCAGAAATCTTAAGAAAAGTTTAGATGGAGTTTCTCTTTCCAGGATGTCCTGTTTAAAAGTAATACTACTTAAAAGTGTTTGTTAGATGGAGACATTGGGCTATTTAACCAAGCATGAAAGCAATGTCTATCCCTCTGGGTGTTGGAACGTGTGGAAAAAAATTGAATGAGTTTGTGCAAAGTTACACAGCTGAAAGTAGCAGAATAATTTTTATTTGTGTAAGTAAATGAAAAAAAAAATGGTCAAAGCTTGCAAATAGGTCGTTAAGTTACAGATCTATCAGCTTTTTTAAACATTTGATTTTTATGATAGTATAAGGTCGTTCATTTTTTGCTTGGATGAAAATAGTTATTGCAGATGGCCGTTGTTTGGGCCCAGATTTGTATTATTGCTATGAAAACAGCCTGTTACAGACTGATAAAACAAGGGGGATTTCAACCTGAGAGAATACAGATCCAGAGCTGAGTAAAAAGATGGGATATTTAGCATGATTTTTTGCACTAAACTAATTTGCAAGACTGGCAAATATTCACCAAAAAGTCCTTCAAAATCCCTGGGATGAAGCAATGACTGATTCTGTATCTGTTTTATGCAACCACCTTATTAAAAAGTCGTTCTCCTAATTTTCAATCATTCTGGTGATATGTTTATGTAAGGCCATCCTACAGTAGCAGCCATTCAAAATGGCCCTTCCCAGTCAAATGGCAGTGGAAAGGCAGGCAACTTCCAGCCACTGGAGTGACCCCTTCCTTCTCCTGGGCGTGCATATTTTTTTACTCTGACTCCACCCTTTCCCCTACAGTAATTACAGGAGATGGTGCTTCTCTTTAGATCTTAATGTCCACAAATCATGACAGAATATTTTAGTACAAAGATTGATGTTTAAAAAGGAATCGGCCACCCAAGGACCAGTCAAGGGCCCATCAAGAAAAGTGAGGAAATTTTAAATGGCTACAACTGTGCATGCTCACCCCCAGTTAGCTATCTTTTTCAGCACAAGCGCACTTTAAGCCATGTATATATATGTTGAGCTACGGTTTCAGACAGTCAGACAGCCTTTCTCACCACGGGTCTTTATAAAATGGCTGATGGTCATGAGAGAAAAAGTGTCTACGAAGTCTATGAGAAGAAAACAAAGGACTCAGACTTGGCAGATATATTCTGGAATGCTTTGCGCGGAAAGCTCTCCTCGCAAAGCATTATGGTATTTGCTGTCACAGCTACCCAACAGCAGCAACTAATAACAAAGATGGTGCACCGCCCAGTGGAGGCGCAGTGAGGGCGGTGTTACGTGGCCAAAGGGGAACAAAAAGTAGTATGGTCTGTTTGCATGGTAAGTTAATTGGGTTCACCATAGAGTCTGCTATACGTCCTCCGCTCTATATAGTGATTGAAGGATTTAGGGGCTTATATGAGCTATGAGAACAGCTACTTTTAAATAGTGCCTGCATGAGGAGAAATGGGTTTGTGCATGCTCTCGCATGCGCACAATAGGCGTTCCCTCTCAGGACCATGTACAGGATAGTGCATGTGCATTTTTTTTAAAGTGGAGAGGGTGGGTCTTTTCAAAAATTCTCTAGAATCCTCCTCTACACCTTTAACCCTTAACCAATAGCTGTTTGTAGTCCCAGTTAACAGACTCATTCTTCTTTCCTTTCATCAGTTTTATAATGCCAAGCAGAACAAAAGATCAGACACCAATTCAAAATGTGGACAATTTATGATAAAATCAAGTCAGCATTTTACACCATTGAACAATTCACATCACTAGGATCCCAAATAAATTCAAGAGATTATTCAAAGGGAGTTAAATTACGATTGTGTAGGTTTTTGAAAATTACTTTTTTCCATCCCTCCTTAGACGGACTGAACAAGACCACATGAACACCTCAGCTGACCATAAAAAGAAAACACCATTCAATTTACATCCCAGTTACTTTTTTTCCTGTTTCTGCAAATAGGCTGCTACACCTCATCTACTCCAACATACCCTATGTCCAATATGCCTAACCCCATTCACATCACCCCCCTAAACGTCAAGAGAGAGAGGAGGGCGTAGGGACGCTAAATTAATTCGATGACGAGTAAAGACGATTCAGCCACAGTTTAGAACTTGTCAAGCTGTTGCTTTTTTGCCAACACAAAATACCAAATGGTGTGCTTGGAAACTCTGGGAATACTTATATGTTTGGCTCAGAATCCAGTTGGTGAACATAGGCTACAAATTGGACAGAAGTACAGAACCCTCCCTCTAGGTTCAAATGGAGAAAAACATGACCGAAACTTTGCAGATGGAGATGACCAGTTGTTTATAGAAAATGCTCCTTCCATCCATATTTTGGTTTATTTTACAGCAGATTTTTTTGCTCCTTAGATGGATTATTAGGATGCAAATGTTTTTCAATGTCCAAAACAACAATTACTTCTTTTAACCCTATGTATAGCTACATGTTAGGAATAGTTGTGCTTAATGCATTGCAGAGAAAACTACTGTTTATAAAAAAAATCAGCATGACCCAGATTTACTATTGCAATGCATTCAGTCTTTTTAACAAGGCACATTCATGCTTCATGAAGCTTGACAGAAACAATCTGAGATGGTTTTGAAGAGCAGGTCAAGACACCTTATGCCTCAGGATGATTATGGGTCCCACTGCCCCAGTACTTTCTGGGGTTGAGTATGAGTCCGATAATGTCTTGTTGTTAATTTATAAAACTATCTTTCTTTTTTTTTTATCCTGCTAATAAAACATTTAATATAAGTTTCTTCTTAGCATTCATATTACTAGCATCTATTCTGGCTTCTGCCAATAAGTATTGTCAACATGCCGGTCACTGTATTCATAAATATAAATGTGCAGTGGCTCCATGCAAAATATTAGATATGCAGTGACTGAAACCAATTTTTTCGCTGTTGTTTCTTTCCCACATCATGATAGTTTTCACAATCTAAATGTGACCATAACACTGCTACAGGGATATTCAGGAGGTAGAAAAATATAATCCTTTGGCAGCAAGAACTATCTCCTAAAGTATGAGATCGTAACACATTTCCCAAACCTGCATAACATCAGAAAATTTTTTAAATTTCTCTTACTTTAAAATCAGGGAGTGCCGTAGATTTTTAAGGCAGGTATCTGCTCAATTTAGGACACAACAATCTGGTTGATTTATCTTTTTTATTTAAAGATTTAAGCTCTAATTGAAAATCAATCATAATCAACTGGATCGTAAAATTTTAAGTGTATTAAATAATCCATTTTAATACTTCTGTAAAATATATTTCCAAAATAGTAACATAGTCACAGCTTAGTAACTCTTGTTAATGTTTTCTTTTTTCATTATCACTTTGTGAATAAAGTATTTTTCATGTTGTATCCCTACTTTCTTACAAGTGATTTTTTAAAATATGTTTAAAATTATTTATCGTCATTGTTTCATTGAAGAAAATCCTTTTCCAGAATCACTGTGACTCATAACTTTATCTTAAAACAGAACATTTTTTCTTACATTGAAAGTTATAAGGTGGGACTGTATAGAGCTAAACCAGTTACAGCTACCATTGACATCATAAATGGTGAAATGGTATTTAAAAACTAAAAACTGAAAAGTCAAGCATTGAAATTTTATCTATTGAAAAATTAGTAGCTGTAAATTTTTACTTTAAAAATCAGACATGGTGAAAATTCAGACATGTCAAAATTTTACAAAAATATCAGACATTAGAAATTAATTAATTGAAAAGTCAGACATAAATAAAAACATGCTAATACTCCCATTTTATGCTTCAAGAGAGGGTTTCAGAATTATGCAGATAGCTGCTGTAATAACTTTTTGCTATGTGTTGGATGACAGCTGTCGTTCAAGCTTAAATCACGGTTAAACAGTTAATTATGCACACATATGGAATAAACAACAGCTTTATTAAAAATATGGCATATAGTCATTAACAAAAATCATTCAATTCCAAGTCAAGATTTTAAATTAAAAATTTTTGACCAACCTAGTGGAACTCAACCTGACTAATAAAATACTATATATTAAACAGAAATAAAACAAAAATGATTGAAAACTATAAATCATAGAAAGATGCTATTTTTTCAACATTTGGCATGGACTTTTGTTTGAGAACTATTGTTTAAATTGAAGAGTTTTAATTTAGTGTAAATTAGCTTTTAAACTAAATATGTTGTGTTCAAACCAATTTACAATGCAAGGCAAAGAGTTAAAAAAATATTATTTTGTAAAATAACAGTGTTAAATAATTAGCCTAATTCAGAAATCAATGACTGTTAAGATAACTGATTCTTCACCTTATATGATAGTTCTTGAGCTTCTTTAGATTGGCTGGTGTAATAAAATGGACCTTGTAGCTAGCAGACACGATTGGTCTTGTTTTAGGGGATGTTTGGTCATGTTTTAGCAATCAAATGTAATGAGCATATCAGGAAACACATTAACGTTAATGTGATATTACTGTTTAAACCCTTATTGAACAGCTCAAAACAGAGCTACAATGCAGTTGTCTTTAGCTTCTTGGCTTCCTTTACTCTACAGTAAAACATGATATGATCAAAAATCAGCATACTAATAACAATTGTTTAGCTGGAAGCTCTTTCCCTAACTTTGCCAGACCAGTTACCTATTATGCTCTCCATTTTGGAAAGCAGAGGTGTCTCTAAAGTTCAGTGCTGTAATTTAAAATAAACTCTTCTTTCCATTTTAAATATAAAATTTTCAGTACCTGAATTTTTACTGTTTGAAATGTCAATGTTTTTTATTTTAAGTTTAATTTTTTATTTAGTTTATCAATGTTTTATTTTGCAATTCCCAATCTCCTTTTAGATGACAATGCAGATATTCAGTGGTATAACTCTATATGACTCCACCTATTTCTAATGTCACAATAGTTTGTCTCTGAATAAAAACAAAGACTGCTTAAACTGTTTGACAAATAGTTCTGTGAAGGACAACTATAACAGCCAGGCTTTACTAAAGGGCTCAGTGTGCCACTTTAGGACTACCACAGTGAGCAAATCAATTCACAGTGCACTAGAGAAGTATTCAGCACGAACAAGTCTCTTGTCACCAGGCAGTCTCTGCTGCTTGTCTGATGTTCTTCCTCCTGCTTTTGCACAAGATTGGTCTGAGTGAAGTGACTTCATCTATGCAATATCTAAACTGCAGCTTTTCTGCCGGGGAGGAGATGGGAATGTCAGTGGAGATTTAATTAACACCTGAAGGCTGTGTAAGCCTTTCACACCATACACTGATAACAGCCAGCTTGCATCCAATTGGAATTTTGAAGCAATTTTCTATGTCTATTAATAGTGTGAAGTATTTGCAAGGACAGATGATCAGAGTTTCTGTAGCAGAACTTTGATTACAACATCAGAGGAGCTGCTATCTCACTCTTGGAAAAAGCTTCTACTAAATGGGACTGTTGTTCACTGGGGGAAAAAAAACCCCCCAAAAAAAAACAATAGCCCATAAATGTAATAATTTGTGCTGTGTTTCACAACCTTTTATTACAAAAAAATGTTTCAACATCCATTGATTTTGCATTTTAACTTAAATATTGAGTCAGCCAATCACATGGCAGAAGCCAAATGTATTCAGACACTTGGACATTGTAAGGACAACTTGTAAAATAATAAAAAGAAAGAGAAAATATTCAGTGACTGGTATTCAGTGGACTAAACTTACTAGATTATTTCAGACAATGGTAAAGATGCTAAGCACTGATTGCGTAAAACAAAGTATTATACCCAAGGCATATGAATTCCCACTTTTAAATGCACAACACAAATGTATTAGAAGACAAGACAAACTGGCAGTTTTAGCAAATAACAGGAAATTTGAGCTAGAATTACCACAAGCCCAAATTAGCCAATAGCAAAATATAGCCTTGCTAATATAAAACAATAGAGCAATATAGGAAAGCCCCACTTAACATGCCTGTGCAGCATCACAAACCAGAAAAGATAAAGAGTGGAGAATGATAAACCTCTCTTATCTGCTCTGTCTGCCAAGGTGTGATCATCCCCATTGGCTTTCATTGGGGGCTAAATGCCACTACCTCCTCTGACACAATTTTAGAAAAGATTTATTATGATTAATGTCATTACACTGTCACAAGTAAAGAGCAACGAAATTAACTTCCAGCATTCAACCCATCCCCTTGGTGGGCAGCGGGCTTCTATTGTGCAGCGCCCGGGGAGCAGTCTGGGGTTAAGGGTCTTGCTCAGGTAGCAAGAGTAGGACTTGAACTCAGAACCCTCTAGACCCAAGCGCAATGCGCTAACCACTAGGCCACCACTCCCCAATCTTCTGTCGGATCAAACGCAAAAATAGATATTCTATGTGTTCTGGCCATTGTTTGGACTCATGACTCAAAGTCTCCTGCAAGAAGGGTGATGAAAAGACAATATTATCAGTGGCCCGGGTTTTCCCAGATGTTTTGGCCCACTGGAGGATACAGCTCAAGTAGATTTTTCTTAGTGCTTAGAAATTAGCTACTAAGCTGTAGCTATGATCCAATGTAGACGTTTCTTTTCAGATATTGTGCAGCTGGCATACTACTGCTTTACCCAGGTTTTAAAAACAGGCAAAGACAAGTATTGGGTATTTCTTGCTAACAAAGAACCCAAACAATTCCCCGTTAATAAGGGGCAGACCCATTCTTCCTGTTCAATTTGCTTGTTTTCTGAGGCAACAGAAGTTTTTGGTCTACTATATAAAGCTTCGAACTCAATGCTAATTCTGACATTTTGAATGGAAAAAGCTTCCTGAATGGGAAGCGAAATGTCTTCAGACTTGGAAAAAAGTCCATTGGATTGTTTTTTTTTACTTTTTTAGTTTGATCAAGTGTTTGTGGGATTAACTTGCTTTACATAGGGTTTAAAATACAACAAATGAAAGCCAAAAGATTAGATCTCAGTGGTGGTTCTAATGCATTTCAAATGTCTTAATTATCCTTATAAAGTTTTGGTAGCATGTGGGGCAAAAACACAATTATCACATAATTTGTTTGAATAATCCAGATGAGCTGTGAATGTCAAAGAGAACCAGCCAACAGAAGGATTCCCTGTGGGACTTAAGTAAGACCGCCATTCACAGTTGTCCTGGTGATCATGGTAAAAGAAAATATCTAAGGGTTGCTAAGGTTTTCTGTGCCAAATGGAGAACCATGGACTTGATTACCTTTTAAAATGTTACCCACAGCTCACTTTGAGCCATTTCATGGCCTATATTCTCAGTCTGAAGGAGTACGACAGGTCAATTCTCCCTCAGCCGGAAAGATTTGGACTTGCGGCTTTAGGGAACCCTGACAGGTTTCAATTTCAGCTCATTGAACCCAAATTTAATAGGTTTAGCTGCAAAACTGTATACATATCCAAGAATAAACGTGTGTTAATACAAGTATTTTCCATTTTTAGCCAACCCATAAAAATTTGACAGGCCGTGGAAAAACCTGGTGTCATTTTCATGTATTTACAGATGCTAAAATAGTGAAGTCTAAGCTTTAAAATATGTTTTCTAATAAAATTACTTTTGGACTGTGAATGTGCTTTTCTCTAAACATATGCCCAACTGGCTGTGTGTTATGAGCACAAATTAAAGATTGAAATAGGCTCAAAATTGTTTTCAAATAGTTACCTCTGCACACATAAGGAATAAATTAACAAGTTCCATCCAAAATGTAAGAATTTATTAACAAATAAAAAAACAAGTAAAAAAAAAGTTACCGGTAACAACTCTTGACTAAACTTGTGAAGATTTAACAAAACAAGTAAAAAGAAATTAAAAATGGTAAAATAATCCCCATGATCATTAACAACATGGAATGATAACACAGTTTGGCATTTCGTGTTTATCTTGAAGAGTTTGAACTGAGGACAAATTATCCTATAACTACTATAATTTTGAGCAACTGGAATGCCCTCAACACTAGAACTCCCAAGGCTGTCATTTTGACGGTTCTGAGATTTTAAAGGGAAAGAACTATATTTAAAATTTATCTTATGTTGCTCATGTTCATTGACTTTTTCTGTTTCTTTATTTCCTTCATTTTCATGTAGTTTTTATAATAAGATCAAAACATAAATGTTTCAAAATATTGACGATAGCGATTCGGGCGGAGAGGGAGAGACCGATGAGGAGGACTGGAGAGGTAGCGTCTCAGATTCTGACAGCAAGTCCGAGAATGATCACCCATCCCAGGGAAAACACAGACATAAGTTTTGTACTCATTATGAATACACTATGGATACACACAAAATTGAAAAAATACATCAAAAGTTCAACATATGCTTGCGTTTTAGGAGATTCTGGGATGTCAAGCATAAGCTGGCTAAATCGGCAAGGTTTTACAGGGACCTAAAGGGGTTCTAGATTAATTTTCATCCTATAGGATCCGAAAAGAAAATCTCCTTATATTATCCCCATAAAATAAAAAATAAAAAAGTGCTCTAAAATTTAGCATTTTATTTGCGTAATCAGGAGGAATGTCAGGAGAGGGGACAACTCTGAAGGCAAGAATACTTCAAATCATTTTCCAAATAAACTTAAAACTTTTTTTTTTTCAGTTTTTAACTGAAACTGCCCCCTGCTTAGGGAATATATACTTGAACGAAGAAGCAAAATTTTAAATTCTTAATAAAATCAGAACACTTCAATAAAACAAACTAAATTAGTACATGTCAGATTGTCTGGATGTTTTTGAGGACCCCAATGCAGAGAGACCGATATTGCAGTTTGCAGATTTAATAAGTTTCCAAAGTCAACTGAGGCAAAGAAAATCAAAAAAAATAAAAAATACTGATAACCAAAATCTAGGAGAACATCAGGGAAAAACACACATGAGGAGCCAGGAAACAACAGAGCAACAAAACAACAAACCTTCACTGAGTGAAGGCTCTGCTGCTCTTTATATCCCAGTACTCTGATGAGACTGATGAGCTCCACCTGTGTAGACTACCCAGGTTCTCTACAAAGATCATCTCAGGAAGAGATGCATAACTCAGACTCAAACAAGGCACCCTGACAGACATACATAATCAATACTGAAGACAGAGTGACGTATCGCCTGGATGATATTTTTGGCTGCTGTTTACATTTTGTTTTTTTTATCTGCATGGGCTGATGCATGCATGCGTTCATTCATTCAGTTGTTCATTCAGTAGCTATCCCTTGAGATCAATGTTTGCATTGCCTCTCTCTACATTTGCTATTTATTGTTATTGTTTTATTTGTTGAAATTTAGCTTATTTATTAAAATGGACACTTTTGTAATATTTGTTATTATTTTACCATCTTTATAATGAAACAGAAAAACAAAGCTTCAAAAATCAGACCCCCAAAAATATGAGGCACATTTTGGACTTTGGCCATAAAAAAAAAAACTTGAGTTGGTTGTTCCACAGTCATTTTAAGGTTTTTTCTAGCTCGTTGGAGTTCCTTTAGCAGGGACACTCTAGACTTGCAGAAAATAGTGAAAAAAAACAGAAATTTATTTATTTATTTATTTATTTATTTATTTATTTATTTATTTATTTATTTATTTTATTTATTTNAAAAAATATTATTTTGTAAAATAACAGTGTTAAATAATTAGCCTAATTCAGAAATCAATGACTGTTAAGATAACTGATTCTTCACCTTATATGATAGTTCTTGAGCTTCTTTAGATTGGCTGGTGTAATAAAATGGACCTTGTAGCTAGCAGACACGATTGGTCTTGTTTTAGGGGATGTTTGGTCATGTTTTAGCAATCAAATGTAATGAGCATATCAGGAAACACATTAACGTTAATGTGATATTACTGTTTAAACCCTTATTGAACAGCTCAAAACAGAGCTACAATGCAGTTGTCTTTAGCTTCTTGGCTTCCTTTACTCTACAGTAAAACATGATATGATCAAAAATCAGCATACTAATAACAATTGTTTAGCTGGAAGCTCTTTCCCTAACTTTGCCAGACCAGTTACCTATTATGCTCTCCATTTTGGAAAGCAGAGGTGTCTCTAAAGTTCAGTGCTGTAATTTAAAATAAACTCTTCTTTCCATTTTAAATATAAAATTTTCAGTACCTGAATTTTTACTGTTTGAAATGTCAATGTTTTTTATTTTAAGTTTAATTTTTTATTTAGTTTATCAATGTTTTATTTTGCAATTCCCAATCTATTTTTAGATGACAATGCAGATATTCAGTGGTATAACTCTATATGACTCCACCTATTTCTAATGTCACAATAGTTTGTCTCTGAATAAAAACAAAGACTGCTTAAACTGTTTGACAAATAGTTCTGTAAAGGACACTTATAACAGCCAGGCTTTACTAAAGGGCTCAGTGTGCCACTTTAGGACTACCACAGTGAGCAAATCAATTCACAGTGCACTAGAGAAGTATTCAGCACGAACAAGTCTCTTGTCACCAGGCAGTCTCTGCTGCTTGTCTGATGTTCTTCCTCCTGCTTTTGCACAAGATTGGTCTGAGTGAAGTGACTTCATCTATGCAATATCTAAACTGCAGCTTTTCTGCCGGGGAGGAGATGGGAATGTCAGTGGAGATTTAATTAACACCTGAAGGCTGTGTAAGCCTTTCACACCATACACTGATAACAGCCAGCTTGCATCCAATTGGAATTTTGAAGCAATTTTCTATGTCTATTAATAGTGTGAAGTATTTGCAAGGACAGATGATCAGAGTTTCTGTAGCAGAACTTTGATTACAACATCAGAGGAGCTGCTATCTCACTCTTGGAAAAAGCTTCTACTAAATGGGACTGTTGTTCACTGGGGGAAAAAAAACCCCCCAAAAAAAAACAATAGCCCATAAATGTAATAATTTGTGCTGTGTTTCACAACCTTTTATTACAAAAAAATGTTTCAACATCCATTGATTTTGCATTTTAACTTAAATATTGAGTCAGCCAATCACATGGCAGAAGCCAAATGTATTCAGACACTTGGACATTGTAAGGACAACTTGTAAAATAATAAAAAGAAAGAGAAAATATTCAGTGACTGGTATTCAGTGGACTAAACTTACTAGATTATTTCAGACAATGGTAAAGATGCTAAGCACTGATTGCGTAAAACCAACTATTATGACCAAGGCAGATGAATTCCCACTTTTAAAAGCACAACACAAATACATTAGAAGACAAGACAAACTGGCAGTTTTAGCAAATAACAGGAAATTTGAGCTAGAATTACCACAAGCCCAAATTAGCCAATAGCAAAATATAGCCTTGCTAATATAAAACAATAGAGCAATATAGGAAAGCCCCACTTAACATGCCTGTGCAGCATCACAAACCAGAAAAGATAAAGAGTGGAGAATGATAAACCTCTCTTATCTGCTCTGTCTGCCAAGGTGTGATCATCCCCATTGACTTTCATTTGGGGCTAAATTCCACTACCTCGTCTGACACAATTTTAGAAAAGATTTATTATGATTAATGTCATTACACTGTCACAAGTAAAGAGCAACGAAATTAACTTCCAGCATTCAACCCATCCCCTTGGTGGGCAGCGGGCTTCTATTGTGCAGCGCCCGGGGAGCAGTCTGGGGTTAAGGGTCTTGCTCAGGTAGCAAGAGTAGGACTTGAACTCAGAACCCTCTAGACCCAAGCGCAATGCGCTAACCACTAGGCCACCACTCCCCAATCTTCTGTCGGATCAAACGCAAAAATAGATATTCTATGTGTTCTGGCCATTGTTTGGACTCATGACTCAAAGTCTCCTGCAAGAAGGGTGATGAAAAGACAATATTATCAGTGGCCCGGGTTTTCCCAGATGTTTTGGCCCACTGGAGGATACAGCTCAAGTAGATTTTTCTTAGTGCTTAGAAATTAGCTACTAAGCTGTAGCT
The DNA here is from genome assembly GCF_000732505.1 of Cyprinodon variegatus. Classification (NCBI taxonomy): domain Eukaryota; kingdom Metazoa; phylum Chordata; class Actinopteri; order Cyprinodontiformes; family Cyprinodontidae; genus Cyprinodon; species Cyprinodon variegatus. The sequence goes on along the minus strand of NW_015150458.1, from coordinate 1,628,650 downwards.
ATGATCCAATGTAGACGTTTCTTTTCAGATATTGTGCAGCTGGCATACTACTGCTTTACCCAGGTTTTAAAAACAGGCAAAGACAAGTATTGGGTATTTCTTGCTAACAAAGAACCCAAACAATTCCCCGTTAATAAGGGGCAGACCCATTCTTCCTGTTCAATTTGCTTGTTTTCTGAGGCAACAGAAGTTTTTGGTCTACTATATAAAGCTTCGAACTCAATGCTAATTCTGACATTTTGAATGGAAAAAGCTTCCTGAATGGGAAGCGAAATGTCTTCAGACTTGGAAAAAAGTCCATTGGATTGTTTTTTTTTACTTTTTTAGTTTGATCAAGTGTTTGTGGGATTAACTTGCTTTACATAGGGTTTAAAATACAACAAATGAAAGCCAAAAGATTAGATCTCAGTGGTGGTTCTAATGCATTTCAAATGTCTTAATTATCCTTATAAAGTTTTGGTAGCATGTGGGGCAAAAACACAATTATCACATAATTTGTTTGAATAATCCAGATGAGCTGTGAATGTCAAAGAGAACCAGCCAACAGAAGGATTCCCTGTGGGACTTAAGTAAGACCGCCATTCACAGTTGTCCTGGTGATCATGGTAAAAGAAAATATCTAAGGGTTGCTAAGGTTTTCTGTGCCAAATGGAGAACCATGGACTTGATTACCTTTTAAAATGTTACCCACAGCTCACTTTGAGCCATTTCATGGCCTATATTCTCAGTCTGAAGGAGTACGACAGGTCAATTCTCCCTCAGCCGGAAAGATTTGGACTTGCGGCTTTAGGGAACCCTGACAGGTTTCAATTTCAGCTCATTGAACCCAAATTTAATAGGTTTAGCTGCAAAACTGTATACATATCCAAGAATAAACGTGTGTTAATACAAGTATTTTCCATTTTTAGCCAACCCATAAAAATTTGACAGGCCGTGGAAAAACCTGGTGTCATTTTCATGTATTTACAGATGCTAAAATAGTGAAGTCTAAGCTTTAAAATATGTTTTCTAATAAAATTACTTTTGGACTGTGAATGTGCTTTTCTCTAAACATATGCCCAACTGGCTGTGTGTTATGAGCACAAATTAAAGATTGAAATAGGCTCAAAATTGTTTTCAAATAGTTACCTCTGCACACATAAGGAATAAATTAACAAGTTCCATCCAAAATGTAAGAATTTATTAACAAATAAAAAAACAAGTAAAAAAAAAGTTACCGGTAACAACTCTTGACTAAACTTGTGAAGATTTAACAAAACAAGTAAAAAGAAATTAAAAATGGTAAAATAATCCCCATGATCATTAACAACATGGAATGATAACACAGTTTGGCATTTCGTGTTTATCTTGAAGAGTTTGAACTGAGGACAAATTATCCTATAACTACTATAATTTTGAGCAACTGGAATGCCCTCAACACTAGAACTCCCAAGGCTGTCATTTTGACGGTTCTGAGATTTTAAAGGGAAAGAACTATATTTAAAATTTATCTTATGTTGCTCATGTTCATTGACTTTTTCTGTTTCTTTATTTCCTTCATTTTCATGTAGTTTTTATAATAAGATCAAAACATAAATGTTTCAAAATATTGACGATAGCGATTCGGGCGGAGAGGGAGAGACCGATGAGGAGGACTGGAGAGGTAGCGTCTCAGATTCTGACAGCAAGTCCGAGAATGATCACCCATCCCAGGGAAAACACAGACATAAGTTTTGTACTCATTATGAATACACTATGGATACACACAAAATTGAAAAAATACATCAAAAGTTCAACATATGCTTGCGTTTTAGGAGATTCTGGGATGTCAAGCATAAGCTGGCTAAATCGGCAAGGTTTTACAGGGACCTAAAGGGGTTCTAGATTAATTTTCATCCTATAGGATCCGAAAAGAAAATCTCCTTATATTATCCCCATAAAATAAAAAATAAAAAAGTGCTCTAAAATTTAGCATTTTATTTGCGTAATCAGGAGGAATGTCAGGAGAGGGGACAACTCTGAAGGCAAGAATACTTCAAATCATTTTCCAAATAAACTTAAAACTTTTTTTTTTTCAGTTTTTAACTGAAACTGCCCCCTGCTTAGGGAATATATACTTGAACGAAGAAGCAAAATTTTAAATTCTTAATAAAATCAGAACACTTCAATAAAACAAACTAAATTAGTACATGTCAGATTGTCTGGATGTTTTTGAGGACCCCAATGCAGAGAGACCGATATTGCAGTTTGCAGATTTAATAAGTTTCCAAAGTCAACTGAGGCAAAGAAAATCAAAAAAAATAAAAAATACTGATAACCAAAATCTAGGAGAACATCAGGGAAAAACACACATGAGGAGCCAGGAAACAACAGAGCAACAAAACAACAAACCTTCACTGAGTGAAGGCTCTGCTGCTCTTTATATCCCAGTACTCTGATGAGACTGATGAGCTCCACCTGTGTAGACTACCCAGGTTCTCTACAAAGATCATCTCAGGAAGAGATGCATAACTCAGACTCAAACAAGGCACCCTGACAGACATACATAATCAATACTGAAGATAGAGTGACGTATCGCCTGGATGATATTTTTGGCTGCTGTTTACATTTTGTTTTTTTTATCTGCATGGGCTGATGCATGCATGCGTTCATTCATTCAGTTGTTCATTCAGTAGCTATCCCTTGAGATCAATGTTTGCATTGCCTCTCTCTACATTTGCTATTTATTGTTATTGTTTTATTTGTTGAAATTTAGCTTATTTATTAAAATGGACACTTTTGTAATATTTGTTATTATTTTACCATCTTTATAATGAAACAGAAAAACAAAGCTTCAAAAATCAGACCCCCAAAAATATGAGGCACATTTTGGACTTTGGCCATAAAAAAAAAAACTTGAGTTGGTTGTTCCACAGTCATTTTAAGGTTTTTTCTAGCTCGTTGGAGTTCCTTTAGCAGGGACACTCTAGACTTGCAGAAAATAGTGAAAAAAAACAGAAATAAAAGTGAAGTTTTATGCTATTACTCTTCTCAAGTTTCAATGTTTTTGATTCTATAAAAGCTTAATGATCAATTGCATACAAATCTTTACTATTTTTTTTATTTTTTCAATTCAGGAATTATGGAACATTATAGGGGCTATCGCCTTATAAGACAGCAAATAGCGACTTTTCTTGCTAGGGAGTTGGCAACACTGGGGAAAATACATTTTGACCCCCCAAAAAAAGTCTTTAAATATAAGAACAAACGTAGAATTAAATTGAAATGGGTGTGCTCCATTTATGTAATCATGTAGCAGGATTAACCCTTTGTTTCAGTTGATCATGAGACAAGGGATTTATTAATTTTTATTTCTCAAGAGTGCTTAGTTCGGAAATGTGTTAATGGTCCCTCTGGTACCCACCTCTGGTAAGAACAGGGAGTAACAGAAGTTACAGAAGTAACAGAAGTCTGAGCTCCTGAATCGAATCGATCGTGAGATAGGTGCCGCTAACTCAGGCAAGCTTGAATATCTAACTTCCCTGCAGCAATTCATGAAAGATTTCTGAAGCAATCTTAGAGTTCAAAAAGTTATTGTTCTCCGCACATCCCATACTGCTGTGTTCTTTCTATATTGTGGCATTTTGAAACAACTTTGTCACGAAAGGCCAGCGGCATTGCAGCCACGCAAAATTCTGCAGGCAACTCTTAGGACAGCTCAGTGACAGTACTAGGGGGCTATTTCATAATTTGGATATTAAAAAAAATATAGTTTTGACTAGTTAAAATTAAATGAAATATCTTGATTATAATTCTGGATGTGTGACAAATCAGATGTCGTCCTTTGGGATATCTCAAAAGGCATTTTGACTCAAAATGTGATTAAAGATATCTTGAATTGTTGTTTTGCCTAGACATAGTATTATTTCAGATATCTTAAAAACATCATTAAGGGCAGTCAAAATTTAGCAAATAATGTTTGTCTATTGTATTCCGTAAAAGTAAAAATAAAAAATCCACTGGACCTGGTTTCCAAGGTTTGAAGACATTTCGCTTCCCCTCCAGGAAGCTTGCTCAATTCAATGCCTGGATCCGCAGGGAGTTTGAGGCTTTTTATAGCAAGGCCTTGTATTGCTTGGAAACATGCAAATTGAAACTGACGAGCGGGTCGTTTGCATTTAAATTTCTGTATCTCTATAATGGGTCTGTATTATGAGTTGTCTTCTCAAATCATAGGGCCCCATGTCTGTCTTTGCCTATGGCCCCAAATTTCCTAAATCCGCCCCTGCACATGAGCCTACTCCAATAAGCTAATAACCGTAGCCCTGCTCTTATTGGAGTTCAGAGGGCTTATATGTGGTCGAAGCAGCTCCTCTCTCTTCCTCTCAAGGCTCAAAAGATTACCTCTCTCAGGTTTATTAGCTTAACAGGTGTGTTGCTCTCAGCTCTGTGTATGGGCAGGGAGTGTGGCTTGATCTATCAGTGTGAGCTGCAGAACCCCAACACAAAGCGCCACCTTGTGGTGGAGGTGATAACTACTTGATAACTTTTTCAAGTTTTTTTTATTACATAGATGGATCAAGTAACCATGTGGGTTTCATAGTCTTAAAGATTAACAGGGTGTCTGCCCCATAGATTATAAACTGAAAGTATGTTTCAGAGTCATACTACAAAAAGATTTGCCTACCTTTTAGAAAATTAAAGACCACCAATAAACTTGGAGTTTGGGGACAAAATGTGTTGTGTGTGTTAGTAACACAAGATGCAATTCTATTTATGTTTCATTTATTTTTTTGTGTGTGTTCACAGGTACTCGCAATGGTTATGTTGATTTTTTTTCATATCTAAAATGGAGAACTGTCAAGCTACAGTTTGCACCACCATTACTTCCATATTTAAACAATTCCCAGACTACCTTTTTATTAAATGCATTTATTATTTTATTGATGCTCAGTTCCATTTTTTTCCTTACACTTCAAGGGAAAGCTAAAAATAGATAGAAACTGATTAGGGAAATGAATGGCTGTCAGAAGTATCAGTTAGAACGGTTTCAGACTTCTGTTGTCTTGCCCTGCAACGTTTACCCCTTATTCACAGACTTCATCATCTGTTTTTCTTCTGTCACAAGTAGAAATATTTCTTGTCAAATTGGTAATCCCTACCAGTTCCATGGTGCCACAACATGACAGACTATTTCCCTGCCTTGTCCATCATAATATGGATCATGTCTATTTCAGATGGAGCTACCCTGAGCAATTTCTAAAAAACAATTGAGCCAGACAAGAAGTCAGACAGGGAAAGATTAAAGCAGATCCAATACATTTCATAGCAAGAGGAGAAGCTGTCTTGATGCCTGATTGGATCTCACACACACTGGGTGTGGAATGCCGCATGGCAAATTTTGAAATTATGATAGTATGTAGTTTGTGCGCATCCGCTTCAGGTATTATCCCTGCTACAGCAAAATGAATCAGATTAATGGCTCGTTACCAGGCCTTTGCCAAACTTGATGGCATGCTAAAGAGATAAGTAGTAATTTTATTCAGCTGTGTTTGAGCAGGAATGTGATGCAGAGTGGCTCTCAAGGACTGGATTTTTATGACCCCGATTTCAGTTTAGTATGTTACAGAAAAACCACAACTGGTTTTACCGTTAGGTTCTATAAATAACTTAACCTAAGCGAGTAATTTACATTAAATAAGCAGAGATAGAAAAATAAAATTGAAGATGCTGTATCTAAACCCGTTTATCGCTAAGTTAATTACTGCTAATTAATTAATCCATATATATATATATATATATATATATATATATATATATATATATATATATATATGTATTGTCCTCTGATAATTTATAACTGTCTTTGTTTAGTTCGAACTTTACATTTTTATGTCTCTCTTTTCTCCAAAGGGTGATGAGGTCCTCACAGTCATCAAAATGAAGGCTCAGTGGCCAGCTTGGCAACCTCTTAATGTGTAAGAAACATTTAATCTTGAAAGTAGCATATTGTCAAATGGTTATTACTGTATTATTAAGTTGAGTTTTGTTCAGATTGTTTATAAATATATGTAAAGACAACTTTATTTTATATTTTATATCTTAATAAATAATATTTTTAAGGCTTGTTACGAGCACTGTTGTCCAAATAAGCCCTTTTTCTCACTCTAAGTTGTTCTTTATTGTATTTGGCAGATGTATGCTTAGCATTGATTTGAAATGTATAAAGGACTTTATAAAAAAAAAAAAACTATACATAAAGATTTGCACAACACATATGGGTATATAATATATTCGACGTCTTGCATATTTAGGTTCAGGACTAATTTGTTTTGAACTTAAATCAAATCTGTCACTTATATTAAACTGTATAAAACAAAGAATGTTAAAGCAATAAGAAATAATATTTGTTCCTGTGATTAGCTGGCCTTCAAATGCAGATTTTGTGATCCTTTGGCATTAATGCTTTCTTTTACAGTACATCAATAACCATGTAATAATATGGCAATAACATAGCAAGTTACTATGCCACCCATGTTTCTTGGATATTATGCAATTATTACCACGTAAACTATTTTGTTTGTGCTGTTTTACTTATTCTCTTCATAGAGTTACTCCAGTAAATAAGTGCATTATTACCAAGTTAAAAAATATGAAATTATAGGCTAATAAATGCAATATTTATTAATGCGTAAAATTTTGGTTCGGCCGCTTTACTATCAGCAACAGAGAACTTCTGTTGTACCAAGAAAAAAACATATCTCTCATTAATAGAAAACTGTATAATAAAATAGAAAATCTTGTTGGGGTTTGGATCAAAAGTTTTTTTTTTTATTTTAAGCTTACCTTCAACTGTACATCCAAAAGAAATGTCAACCAATTACAATTTTTAGTTTTTAACGAAATTGTTCTTCAGAACATATGCTTTAGAAAAAATCTATCTAGGGTTTGAGATACATTTTTATTGTGATATAAGCCATTACAAAAAAGGAAATAACATATTAAAAAAAAAGCAAATGACATAACTGAAATAAAAATAAAATGAAATGAAACATAATGTCCGCTACTGAGGTGTAAATATAAATTCAGTGTTTTGGTGTAGATAGCAGTGGCTTCAAAATGTACATAGTGGTACAACAAACACTGCTAGAATTTTTTTTAAAGTTGTATTTTTTACCAGGTACTGTCAATAGAAGTTATTGCATATGTAAAAAAAAAGACGTCATTACAGTTAATACAAGCCCAAAATACTTTTAAAATAAGCAAAAATTGTTAAGGCTGGCAGTACATCCATGTGTTGAGTGGTGGCCTAGTGTTTTGGGCATAGGGCTTGGAATCCTGAGGTTCTGGACCCTTAACCCCACAGTGCTCCCTGGGCAGCACACTCCTCCCCAAGGGGATAGTTTAAATGCAGAGGTAAATTTCTCCAATGTGAGACCAATACAATTCAATTATTATTTGCATTTTATAATCAAAGTGATTTTTTATTATTGATATCACTTAACAATTTGTCTGGATAATAATTCAATGGCTTTTTTATTTTGGGGATTTATGTTTTTCAGGTTTTTTTTTTTTTTTTACTCCACTATCAGTTATCCTTAAGATTTACCAGAAGCCTGGGTGACCATTATAGTTGAAGCAAGAAGTGTGTGTCTTGGACATAATGCATAATTAAAATCCTCCAAAACAATCACTAGTAGTCTTGGCAAGGGTAAGACCGAGATGGCCATGTGGATTGGAATAGGCATTATGAAAATCAAAGAGTGATTACAGTTTGATTGCCCATATTTTGACAAGAAGCTCCACAATGCATTGGCTGTAAAATTTTTGTAATTAGTTTAGCTGTCAGTCATTGGATAAGACAGATGGCCAGAGATTTGCACGTGTGTTTTGCTCCCATGCTATGAGAGAGCAAATGTAATGCCGATGTGGTCTGGCACAGACAGTATATATTGTTCCATGATGATGTAGGAAATCTATAAAAAATGTATACAGAGGTTTGCTTCTTTATTGATGTATACTTTATGTACAGAAGGCAAACAAATTGTGATTATTAAGTCTCTCACTGCATTTAATTTATTTACCTGATTTGTTCATTTGTTTTAGTTATTATTTAACCGCCAAGGAGGTTTCTCTATAACCAACCTAGGAAACATGCATCTTTAAAAGTACATTAGGTTTAACTCATTGCACCATTGAGGTTGTTTAGGGAAACTATCTCTTATTATTCCAAGATAGCCTTGGATGCATGAGGATACCACATTTGTTATGCCACGGCCTATGGAATCTTTTCAGCTCTCTGTTGGGATGTAGCTAACAGCTGCCATTTATCTTTATTCAATTATTACTCACAAAATGTACTTTTTCACTTACGGTTAACTCTCTTGCTTAGGCGTGCTGCCCCATCAGCTGAATTCTCTGTGGACCGAACCCGTCACCTTATGTCCTTCCTAACCATGATGGGACCTAGTCCCGACTGGAATGTTGGACTGTCTGCTGAAGACCTGTGCACCAAAGAGTGTGGTTGGGCCCAGAGGGTGGTCCAGGACCTGATCCCTTGGGATGCTGGCACTGATAGTGGAGTGTCATATGAGGTCAGTATAAATATTTGTTGATTTAAGCTTTAATTACAAGGGGTGGGGGGCAGACGGATGGCTAAAGAGTTATTACAGTAAACATACTAAATGAAAAAAAAAAAGGTATTTTCAGCATCTTTTAAATTGCACCATCATCAGTGCAGAGCGCAAATATAGGACGTGTCTTCTAAAACTGCTACTGTATGCAGTGGAATATGCTGCAATCTTTGGCTCTTTCTATGAAAATATGATTATTGGGTTTGAGAATACAGTAAAAATATAGCAATTAACTCTTAAAGAAGTACAGTATTTAAGATTTACTGTCAAGCAAAAGTTAGCAAATAACCTTCATTTTCATTTTAATGCTTTTATTATATATATATATATATATATATATATATATATATATATATATATATATATATATATATATATATATATATATAAACCAGTTGACACACCTTCCCTGGTGGAAGACGAGAAAGGTTGCTTGGGCCTGGATTAGGATATTGTTGATGCTGTTGTGGATTACACCCCTCTTTAACATTGCATGGAGGTCGGGGACAGTGCTCCTGAATTGCCAGACTAGGGTGGTGCTTCCCCTACATGAGAATGGGCACTGTAGGGTCTGTTTCAACTATGGGAGGGTCCTGGAGAGGAGAGTCCAGATGATTGTTAAGTCTCGGCTTTAGGAGGAGCAGTGTGGTTCACCTTCTGGCCTTGGAACAGTGGAGCAGCTCTATACTCTGCAGGGTTGTCGAGGGTTCTTGGGAACTTTCCTAACAAGTCCACACGTGTTTTTTGGACTTGGAGAAGGCATTCGACCATGTCCCTTTTGGTGTACTGTAGGGGGAGCTTCAAAAGTATGGAGTCGGGGGACTTTTAAATGGGCCTTTCCGGTCTCTGTAAAAGTGGTGCAGGAGTTTGGACTGCATGCCAGCATTAAGTTTGACTTGTTTTGGGTGCATCTTGGACTCTGTCAGGGCTCTGTTACCAGGTCTGTTCACAATCTTTTTGCACAGGACTTTTAGGTGCAGCCAAGGGCTGGACATGGCCTCTTTTGGGGATCAGTGGATCGCGTCCGTGCTGTTTGGGCATCATGTGGTTTTGCTGGTTCCTACCAAATCCTGCAACATGCACTGGTAGTTTGCAGCCAAATGTGTTTTTACAGCCATGGGTCTCAATCAGAAAAAGGTTAGAATAGAGTTCCTTCCTGAGGTGGAGGAGTTCCAGTATCTTGGCGTTCTGTTGACAAGTGTATGGGAGAATGGAGCAGGAGATCGATAGACTGATTGGTGCGGCTGCTGCTATGATGCAGACGTTGCACAGGTCTGTTGCTCCTACCCTCACCTATGGTCATGAAACCACTTCCTTAGAAATAGAGTCAGAAGCTTGGTCATTTGGGAGAGGCTTGAAGTAGAGCAGCTTCTCCTCCACATCCAGAGGAGTCAGCTTAGGTGGGTCGAACATTTTTAAAGGGGGCCCCCTTAATAGCACCCTCTGGAAGTATTCCAGGCATGTACAACCAGGAGGAGGTGCAGGGGATGACCCAATGCACGCTGGAGGAACTATATCTCTCGGCTGGCTTGGGAGCACCTCTGCTTCACCCAAGGGGGCTGGAAGACGTGTCAGGGGAAAGGAAAGTTATGGAGTCTCTGCTGAGACTGCTGCCCCCGTGATCTGTTCCCGGATAAAGCGGAAGACGACAAGTATGAAGAGAAATGCAGTGACATGTATGATGTCAATGCTTGAACCAGAGTTGGAAGGCTGAATCAAAACAAACATGGTTGCGCCAGTTTTAGCTAGAATACTCTCTAGAATACCCTAACGCCTTTTTACTGCAGCAAGGCCTCAGAAATCCTGTCCCCATTTGGATGGGCTGTACCGAACTGAAATTTAGCCCTACTGGAGTTCCCTGTCCAGGCTGGCTGACAAATAAAGAAGTCTTGAATCTTGATCCTGAATCTATTTCTTTTTGAAAAACAAGCAAAAGGACACAATTTACATTTGTTGAAGGGAAGATCTTCTTCCCAACCGGAAGTTAACTCAGTGAAACAAATCAAGAATGTGATACTTCTCAGTATTACTGCTTTTGTGATTGGTGAAAAACACAACATAGCATACTGGTACTGGATTTCTGGTACTTGTTCATTCAAAGAACTGTCCCTCCCTTTTGCGAACACTTTCTACAGAAGGATTTTCAGATCGACTCTGGATATACATAAATAAATATATATATATATATATATATATATATATCAATCTGGTTTTTACCAGGTAAATTTAATGCTCCTACAACACAAATTTTCACTAAAATAAATATTTAAAAGCTTACTACTTGTTTAAGTTGATTTATCAGGTCTCCAGTATTTTCTCAAATGTTTGTTTCTAGGAGGAGAGGATACATATATTTTTATTTGATCAGTGTCATGTGACCCACTACAGCAGCAAATAAGTACATTCATTATTTGTCTCCTAGTGTTTTCCTAAAGGCAAGCTGCAACAGCAGTACTCACATGGCAGATATGATCGCTATATGGGAGAGATACAGGCAGAGATAAAAAAAAAAGGGGTGCTTAGTACATTTCCATCTGCAGCGGCGCCTTAGGCTTGCAGGGCTTGTGCTGCATCATTACGCATGATCCAGCTACTAATTTTTATCAATTTTTTCTATTCTCTTGCTTATCCTTACACTTACAGTTTCTAATCCTTGTTTTTATTTTTCATAGCAGTATGTTTGTAATCTGAGCCTTTGCCCTGACCAGAGATTATTTCTCATGTGCCTTACTTGGTTCCACAGGGTGCCTCTGGGCGCAGTTAACCCAGAAAAAAATATGCTGCCAAAGCTCTGGGCTTCACCGTTTACCATGGTGATCTCATTAAATGTTTCCTTAACAAAAAAAACAAAAAAAAAAACATTCAGTCATAACAGCTTGAGATCCAGACTTTAGAACTGATGTATATGTTTCTTTGTTAGAAAAATTATACTGATGCTTAGGGTCATGAACGTCTGTAAGCCTCCTCATGTTGTCCTGACCCCCCTTGAATTGATAACTGGGATGTAGGCCTAAATATAATAGTTTGCTCTTTTTTTATCTGCACCAAAATAGATGTTCTCTGTAATTAATTCATATACTACTGTGTGTGCCTCTGTTAATTGTATTAAATTTAAATTTGATGACATAGGATTGATAGTTGTAGTTTTAGTTCAGATTACAATAAGTTCATCTTGAGTTCATCTGAAACGTATATTGAGTATTTTTAATCACCCTCTGCCTGCTAATATTGATTTCCCCGACTCTCACTGCTAGATCAAAAGAGTAATATGGAAATTATGTGATTTAAAGGTGTTAGCTGGTTACCATAGTTACAGGAGTGAGCTGGGTAGATGGGGTAAGAGTCTATGTATGTTACTAACATGGGAATTTTTTGCAACTTTAATATTACTTTGAACCAGCAATGGCAAGTTGCATCTACAGTATGAACTCAGATGCTTAGCTGACTTCACAACATTATTGTTAGGCCACTACCAGTAGCACTGGCTTATGTAGGGTTGGACTATCTGCCAATATCTTAATTTATCATGGTCTGTTGGCCCAGATAGGAATAAGCACATACCATATGCAGTGTTGTGTGGAGACAGAATTGTGTTGGCATAAGTATTTGGAAATAACCTATTCTGTAATGTATTTACAAAGCATAATACATAGTTTGACTAACAGACACTGTTTTATATGCAAAGTAAACTCCAAATAGACTAATTTTTACATGTTAGAGCAATTCACTCATTTTGTTTTTGCACGCGTTTCCCATGCTCTAAAACAGGGGTGCCCAACCTTTTTTAAACCAAGATCTACTTTTGAAGTTGATGGCATGCCGAGATCTACCAAGCCAAACACAAGGGATGGGCAGTATTTGTTTTTTATTTGCACAGGTGGAGAATAAACAGTAAGTCCAACAAACAAGGAAATTATCAATTGTGTCAACAAAAAAAATAGGTTGCAAAAACAGAACTTAACAATCTCATAAGAAATTCACCATATCTCTCTCTCTCACTCACTCACTCACTCACTCACTCACTCACTCACTCACTCACTCACTCACTCACTCACTCACTCACTCACTCACTCACTCACTCACTCAC
>NW_015150458.1:1612637-1615602 GCF_000732505.1 Cyprinodon variegatus | reverse complement strand
ATGCACTTGAGTGAAATAAAGGCCCGGGCCTATATTAGAGAATTTACGGTATATATTTTGTATTACTTTTCAAGGCTGCACTTTAAAAAAAAAGATTAAATTTTCTAGAGATCTGTTACACTGTTTCTTTTTGTTTTACACTTGTGTAAACAAAATGACAAATAAAATCTGTCAAAATCTAAGATCACTTCAAAGCAGGAAGAAGGAGAAGGGAAGTCCACTATTTCAGAATGATAAACTTCACTGGGCATTGGCATTGGCAGAGAAACTGGCAGATGGATTAAAATTCAAAAGGAAAACAGATAAAATAGGAAAATACTAAGTACAAACTATGTGGATGTGAAGAAGTAACATACAGCAGAACGGGTTGTTGACTGTTTCAGAAACTCTTTAATTTCGGGCAAAAGTTCCAAAAATCTTTATAAAAACCTGCCACGGCTCAGCCACCTGTCGTCAGTCAGTCGTCATTTGTCAGCTTGCAGCAGCAAGTCAGTGTGGTCTGCACCAGCCTCCTCGGGGTGGGCACAGAATAAACGCCTCTGAAAACTCCTGGCCCGAACGGAGCAAGCGATCTTCATTGCAACGTCCATGACATGTTTACAATAATGCCGCACAGTTGTTGTTGATGAATGACGCATAGGTAGCTCCAAAAAGTTTCAGACAGCTTGAACAGAGCAACGAATCCAGCAGTGTGCCCAACCATAGATGGAGCCCCATCAGTCGGGATAGATGTCATTATCTCATTATCTCCTCAGATTCCTCTTCGCACTTTAGAGTCCCTGGTTACAACCTAGCAACCGTGGCAAACCATGCCCAGCAATCAGCATGCATAAAAAAGGTTCCCTGCATACTATTTATTTTTCATTTTATTATTATGAAAATACACATTGGCCCCTCGTGATCAATGATTCGATTAGTGTTTTTTAAAACTTTTTTTTTTTGTCATAGCCATAAATAGGTCTACATTGTAAAACTTCTCACGATCGACTTAAACTCCGCCCACGATCGACTGGTAGACCGCAATCGACTGGTTGGGCACCCCTGCTCTAAAACATCCTACCTGGAACTAAGCCCCTCCAAATATAGGGTCCTAAAGACATCCCTGCTGGGGATGTAGTTTTTCTGTCTGCTCCTGTTTGGAGTTAGACAACATGCAGTGAAAAAATTTACATTCATCATCTGGTAAAGCTTATTCTAATATTATGTGTTTAAGAAATTATTTGAGCAATTCATTTAATTCTGATGTTAAATTATCATGCAACATGCAATTTCTGTTTTAAAAAATGCTTGTAAGAAGGTTGTTAATGTGCTGTATAGATTTAAATTTCTAGGTGTTAGGGGTGTTACTTCTATCCAAAATGTATTCATCTAGTTGGTGCAGGCTCATGCAATTACCTTGCTTAACAACTGAAACACAGCTTCCTACAGCTTTCATGTAATCCCTCTTAACATACTGTTCAACAGTGCAGTTAAATAGTTCTTTATTTTTATTTTCTTATAGATCTTTTCTTCATAAGACTTTAGGCTTGTTAATTTATTCAATTCATTTATTTATTGCCCTGAATATCGTAAATAGATCCAGTTGTGACGACTCAATATTTACGTTCAGAATTATAATAGACAATAACAAAGCATCTAAAGTTAAGGTCACACACTGTTTAATGGCACTTTTATTTTAGTACCTTCACTTGACTCATTGAAACTGTAGCTGGTTATAAGGAGGATATAGAAAACTATTGTTGAAATGTTTGGTACATAAAATAATGTATTGCCAAGGTGTTCAGTTTGGATGAATTATTCAGAATACTATTGATTGGCACTAATGTAAACCTCAAATAAATAGTTCTCTTTTAGCATTAATTTTAACATTTGTTTTATTACAGAGTGGCCTCGTAACATATATGCTTTATTCATGTATGTGTAGTGAGAGCAGAGCACTTTAAGGTTGTGACTTAAAAATGTATGGAGGGTTTGGCAGCCTAGGAAAAAGTTTTTAAAGGCACATGTCTGTGACAGAGAAATGAGATCTATCAATTTTGACATTACTTTTTCTATATCTGTTGCCACTCACTACATTCTCTCTATCTTTATCTAACTGAACCAAACAAAGCTGCTCTTTTTTCCCCTCTGAGAAGGTTTGGTTTGGGGGGGTGAGGAATGGGCTAGTCTTATGCCTCAGATTGCCTCTGGCATTGCTTCTATCAACCCCATGCTGGCAGACCTTTACTGTTAGCTAATAAGAGAATTCCCTCTGTAAATTATTGCTTCTCTTTTCCGCTACTCTTTGACTTTGAAAGTTCTGCTTTGGGTGACTTTTTTGTGTCACTTTGAAACTTATTGTGTTTTTTTACTCTTGTGTAAATGTCATTTTTTATTTTGTTCTTAACCTGACAGTGGGTTATTTTTGAAATCCCAAAAGAAATGCATTTTTTGCTCATGTTAGTTTTCCTCTTGCCTTTCTTCTTTTTTCAGTCTCCAAATAAGCCATCTGCGCCCCAGGACAAAATCCGCCCTCTTACAAGTCTGGATCACCCTCAAAGTCCATTTTATGATCCAGAGGGAGGTGCCATCACTCCTGTGGCAAGGGTCATAGTAGAGCGTATTGCCAGGAAGGTTTGTTTGCCTTTCCACTAGACATATTTTTATTTTTTTCATATGCAGTCATTTGGTCAGAATACCAGAGCTCAATTTTCCACCCTGAATTTTTTTTTTTTGTTTAACATTATTTCCCTCAGAGCTCAGGTTAAAATTTCTTTACCTTAAAAGCTTCCTTTTGCAGCATTTTCTTAGAGACTTTTGGAAACAGTCAAGTCAAACACTTTGATAACATCAACATGGGTTAAACCACGCACTGCAGATCCTACAGGAAAATGGCTAATTCTTTCTAAACCTCTGTTGTTTCTCATGTTGTTATATAGGCTAATTTTTTTTTAATCTAGCCTATATATATATATATATATATATA
>NW_015150458.1:1606242-1612512 GCF_000732505.1 Cyprinodon variegatus | reverse complement strand
TATAAATTCATATGTCTATATTTAATAAAGTTCCCTGAGAAGGTTTTGTTCTATATTACATAAAAAATAAGTCAAATAAGCAGAGCAATTACAAGCTGGTGCTAATTATGTTTTTTTATCAAAAAACGTTTCGACTGTCATAGGTTTTGTTCTGTGACGACAAGAACTGGCTGTTTGTTAGGACAACAAAATAAATTCAAGCTCCAAAGAGTCAAACAGTTAACCCTCCACACATGGAATAATTCACAAAAACTTCTATTCAAAGTTTAAGATGTTTTTTTTTTTTAATTATCCAATTCCCAGTCAATCATATTTCAGTTCAAAAACTCGACTTAACTTGTGGAACTCAACTAAACTAAGCTACTATCTATACAGAAAATAGAAATAAAGATGGTTCAAAAACTCATAATCAATAAAATAACGCAATGTCACAATTTTACATGGATTTCATGTTTGAGAAACAAAATTTATCTTTAAGCATTTAAAATAAGGTCAAATTAGCTTTTAACTAATTTAGAGCAATTGGAATTTGTTCAAACCAACTCACAATGCAAACCCAAGAAATAAATCCAACATTATCATTAAAATAATGTTTTAATAAGCAACTTGCCTAAATACGTAACCAATAAACATTTATATAATTGATTCCTAATTTTCTTTGAGGAACATTTAAAAGTTGGAACCCTTATGGTTTAAGTTTGTTTGCTAGGTATTGTTATTAAGACAGTAGCACTAGTAGGTAGCAGACATGCAGGGACTTGTCCTAAAAGAATCTTTTAGTAATCAAATGTAATCAGCAAATCAGGCAAAACAAACAATAATGTTATATTAGTGCTTAAAACCTTATTGAAATAAAATTTTTTTTTTACTTTATAAACAACAGCTCAAAACATGTCCGCATTAGGTGAGCTGTTATGCGGTCACTATTGGGTTTTATTTTAGTTTGCTTTTTACAACAGTGACATTATCAGCAATCAAAACCCAGATTTTTAGCAGTCAGGGTGACACTTCCTGACCTGCAGAGTTCGCAAGATCTTACTCAATATGGTCTCACTGGGTTTGCTAAGGTAAAGAGGGTGAGGACAGCAATCTCACACTCTTTACACGAGGTGCAGGGTAGGTGGGTTGAGATTACATGTCCCTGTGATATCTCTCTTGGAGTGTTTTACTTCCGTAAATTTACTTTGGTCCCAGGTGTTCAGCAACACCCTTAGTTTTTATATTTTTTTTGAATGCTTTAAAAAAAACAGCTTTTGAAAATATCTTACTAGGAAAAATTAACAAATCATTCCTGATGCAGTGTAATTAATAGAATATACTGTCTAAAGCTTTTATTTATTAAATTATTTAATTTTACTTTGAAATTAAATAATAGGCTTTAAAATGGCAGACATGTTAAACATATGGTTTGTTGGTTTTAAAGTAATTTATTTTAACAGAAAAAAAAGCACAATCATATTTGTCCTTCAGTGGCACCAAGAGGCAGGTGTGGGCATACTACTGTTTATGTTATGCCACACCACACTCACTGGGAAGACATTCCCGTATTATCTAACCGTAGCCATGTATAAAAATGTATAATGCATTATACACCATTCAAAGCAGTTTGCTTATGTAGTAATAATCTGTGTCTCCTCAGGGTGAACAGTGCAACATTGTCCCTGACAATGTTGATGACATTGTAGCAGACATTGCCCAGGAGGAGAAAGAGGAAGGTATTAATAAAAATAATTTGTTTTTACTAACCCACACACACACACACACACCCACCCACACAGCCCGACACACACACCTCCACACACACACTCGCCACACACACTAAAATAAACTTAATATTACTAGACAAATACACAAACATGTTTTCTAATTTTTTTCTATGTTGCAGATGATACTCCGGAAACCTGCATCTACTCCAATTGGTCTCCATGGTCTGCCTGCAGCTCAGCCACTTGTGAAAAAGGAAAGAGGATGAGGCAAAGGATGCTAAAGGCTCAGCTGGACCTGAGTGTCCCCTGCCCCCATACACAGGATTTTGAACCATGTATGGGGCCTGGGTGCAGCGATGAAGGTCAGTGTCAAGAGCATTATATAACATATATACTATGTATTTTAAGTGCTAACAGTATTAATGATTGAGCATCCACCTCCCTATGATTATGTTGTAAATTATATGTCTATGAAATTACATTTCACTTTCAAAATGTGTAGATGTTCTTATTAACAGTTGTTACCTATTTAGGAGGACCTTTTTTGATATATATTTGATGACCTTTTGAGGACCAACACATCTTGTGTGTGTCTGCTTCTGTCACCTTGAACCCCAGTCGGCCTTGGCAGATGGCTGCTTACACTGTGCCTGGTTCTGCTGGAGGTTTCTTCCTGTTAATAGGGATGTTTTTTCCTCTCACAGTCACTACAAGCATGCTTAGTGTAAAGGATTGTGTTCGAGTCAATAAGTCAATGCAATCAACTGGTTTTCCTTAGAAAACTTTAATAGATTTCACTGTATGATCTGGTGAACTGTAAAGTGCCTTGAGATGACATGTGTTGTGAATTGGCGCTATATAAATAAACCGAATTGAATTGAATTATGGAGACCGAAGGCTGGTCCTAATGTTGTGGACCCCCAATTTTACCTTAGAGAGACAGTGTAGAGTTATGGTTTGAATTAACTTTAGGTTAAGTTTAGCGTTAGGAATAAACTAATTATGTCAGGGTAAACATCAGGATTACACATAAATACATTAACTAAAATGAAAGTAACTCAATGTAAAGTCTTGATATGAAGAGAAATACAAACCTGTGTGTGTGTATTTCTCACATCGTGGGGACCATTTCCTATAAATACTAGCACATAGTGGGGACCAAATGCTCTAGTGGGGACCAATATGTGGTCTACATGGGTTCAAACAGTATTTTAGGGTTAGGTGTTAAGTTTAGGACTAAAGCCTGAATTGAGTTTAGGTTAGGATTACGGTTATGTTTGGACCATTAATGGTTAGGTTTAGAGTGAGGGTCATGGTTAGGCTGTAGAACTCACCTACAAATGTATGGAAGTAAATGAAACCAGACTGGGGGTGTGTGTGTGCTGTGGGATCTTGTTTTACCTACAATGAGGGGGCACTGCTTTGTAAATACCCTGTATTGTGAGGTACATATGGGGACATTCAACTGCTCCCAAGATGGTAAAGTTCTCTTCTTTGGGTCCGAGTTAGGTTTAGGACTAAGGTGTAACATTGGTTTGGTTGAAAATGGCATATTTGCTGTTCTATGAGCCCTAATGCAAGCCAGGTTTTCTTCCTTTTATGGTATGCTAATGAATATTTAGATGAGTTGTGCGCTGGTTGGTTGGTATACAACTGGAGAAGCTGCTGGGCAAGGACGAATCATAGCAATAAGCACTCACTCACTGAAACATTCAAATTGTTGATATGGTAGGGTGACCAGACGTCCTCATTTTCCCGGACATGTCCTACTTTTCATACCTAAAAAAATGGCCGGGGGGGAATTTCAAAATCATCCGGGATTTTGGTCGACACATTCCCCGTCCCCGCTGCCGAAGAAAACATCGCACTTTGCCCCGTACATACACACTTAATCATTCTTTACCTTCACTAGACGTGGACAAACTTTAGTATATTCTGCTATAAAATGAGTCTTATATTTTCATTTTTTACTGGAGGATTCAACCTATTTTACAGGATGCACAGCTTTGAGTGGTAACTAGGTGACTGTAAGAGCGTAAAACAAAACTTATTTGTTTATTTTTCTGACTAATCTAATCAGCGTACTCTCTGATAACCAGAGACAGATACGCTGTACAGGTTTCACAAGGAACCTCCTCCCCACACCCGCACTCTCTTGATGACCCTGCGCAATCAAAATAGTTCTAATCCACACATGATGCACAAATTATTGTATTGCCTGCACGCTCTTACTCGCGTTAATAAAAACACCACCTCGCATACTCTAAAATCTGGGATAATTTATCCGACTCACAGGCAACTATCTATATCAAGGAGACTCCCAGAACTTCCGGGAGACTTGGGATGTCTGTTACCGTCCCCCTTCCTCTGGCTGAGGACGGGCGGCTCATGGCTTGCTTACTTTTTTATCTTGTGTTCTTTTGTGTACGAAATGAGTTTCTTCAAGTGGAGCAAAAAATGTTAAAAAACAAATCCTGTGGCATGCACACATATTACACTTACGTTCCTTCTATACAGTATTGCTTCAGTTCTATTTTATGTAAAAGTTATACAGTTTGTCGCTTTTCTTTGTGTTTAAATAAATCCAAAAAATACCAGAAAAGCAGTATGTATGTTGTAACCAAAAATGGATAAAAACATGGATATAATTCTTATAACTATTCTTATCTCTGAATCCAATAAGATGCAACTAACAATTTTTCAGACATTTTGATAAAGCTTTGGTGTGGCTGACCTAGGTTACATTCAATAGTTTTTAGATTCTCTTCTGACAACCAGAATCCCTAGCACTTTCAATGACTAACATTGTTACTTTCTTCCCTTTCCTGTTAAGATGCCTCTACCTGTATGATGTCTGAATGGATCACATGGTCTCCATGCAGCATTTCCTGTGGGACAGGCACACGCTCCCGAGAACGTTATGTCAAACAGTTTCCTGATGATGGCTCAGTGTGCACTTTGCCAACAGAGGAGTCAGAAAACTGTGTGGTTAATGAAGATTGCTGTGAGTTTTACTTTTCAGCATATTTATAAAAAACTTGCACACATAGATTCTATGATTTGTTGTTTTGTTTTAAGGTACACCTGAGCTACCGTTTTAATGTTTCCCTATCTTTGCCTTCTTGACTCTAGCTCCAAGCAGTTGTCTGGTTACTGAGTGGGGTGAATGGGATGTCTGCAGCGCTACTTGTGGTCTTGGCATGAAGAGGAGAGAGCGCATGGTGAAGATGCCTCCTGCAGATGGTTCCATTTGTGGTGCAGAGGTTCTAGAGGTTGAGAAGTGCATGATGCCAGAATGTCGTGAGTAGCAGTACCATAACTTGTGTACCACTTGTTTGACCACAAGTTAAACCCATTAGGCACAAAAGTGTGTAATCTTTTAATGCCCTTTTATGTGTAAAGTATTTTTGGCTTTTGCTCAATCTCTGGTGGCATATATGGTATATTATGGTATGTTTTTGTGATGAATAGATACAATACCATGCTTGCTGACTCCATGGTCCGAATGGAGTGACTGCAGTGTGACATGCGGGAAGGGTTTGAGAAAAAGACAACGTATTCTCAAATCACCAGTGGAGCTTGGAGATTGCACAGAAGAATTGGAACAGGTGGAGAAATGCATGCTACCAGAGTGTCGTAAGTAAAAAGAATCGTTGTTTAAACACCCACATAGGCTAAACCTGTAAATTCTAAGTATAAAGTAATTTATGGCAAAATCAATTTTAAACTAATTTGTATATTTTGGGTAGACATGGAATGTAATGATGAAATGCTTCACATTTCTAATCCCTGTTCTAGTGTCAAACCATCTTAAAAATTTGAAATCGGCTTCTAGATGTTAACCAAAAGGTCAAGGTCAATAAAATTACCTGATCTTTAAAAGATTTGCATGTATAAAAACATTTGTGAGTTAAAAATGCTTTGAACTGTACAGTAGGAAGAATGAGTCTAATTCAAATAATGGGACAGCATTAAAGCAGATTAAGTTATTAAGAGTATTATTATAGAGTATTATTAGGTATTTAAGCATATATAGCACCATACTAAGGTGAACAAAGGCAAAATTGGCCAATAATTACCCCAAATTCATGTCTCTTCGTGATCCTTACTTAAACTGTTTGAAATTTGTTTAAATTAAATAATGGTTTAACAATGAAACATATTGTCCACCAGATTTTTTATATTTGCATAGTAAAACACAAACTACATTCATAAATATCGATATAATGCATGACTGTAATGTTTTGTTCTTTGTTGCAAGTGTTATAGTCCTATAATTGTCATGATGGGTAATCTAAACTAGCCCAAAATGCAGAACACACACGGAAAACGGGGTAAAAGTTCAGAGTTTATTATGGTTCACAAAACACACGATAAAGAACTTAATCTGGAACAAGTTCAGGGCTGGTTCACTAGAGTCTTGACTGGGACTGGAGACTGTTGGTTAGCAGAGTTTATAAGAAGCTAAGCATCTAGCTTCAGGCTTAGCATGGCAGACCTTGATCTGAGCATCCAGCTCACTGCAGAGAACAACAGGGAAAATCCACATAGGAATCTTCAGGCT
>NW_015150458.1:1604302-1606232 GCF_000732505.1 Cyprinodon variegatus | reverse complement strand
GCAGCTCTTCCTGAGCTTCAGACCAGAGACAGGTTTCCTGTCTGAGCACTACTGATTAGAATCTGATCTCACACTAGAGACTATCAAGATTCAAACTGTAAAAGAGGCCCAGGAGGCTAACCAACTAAGATCAACACTGCGGCGTGGAAGCAAGGTCTGGCAGGAGCTTATAAAGGGGAGGTCTCCTGATGAGTGGATGGAAATCAGGTGTGCTGGAAGGTTCCAGCTCTAGGAGACCCACGGCACACTCTGCTGGAGACAGAGGGTAATCTCCAGGTCCCAACAGCAACTTCAGTCCTAAGGGAAAAAATACAAAGAGCAGAAGGGGATCCTCGGCGCCCTCTGGTGGGCAAGCCTGAGGATCCCAACAATAATAAGGTATAGCTTAGTTGATTCACCAGGGTGGCAACTTCTGGATTGTGATTCAAAACTTCTCTTACTATATTTATACAATACAACAAAAAGATTTAAGAAAAATGTTTGATCGCATTAAATATCTTTTCCTTAACCATATAAGGCAAACACTGGAAAGGAGACAAAATACATAAATTAGGTGAGGTGTCCTTTATTCTAAGTATAGGAAAATTTTAAATCCAAAATATACATATGGTATATTAATTTACATTGAAACAATACAGTGTATATGTGAGCAAGTATTGCTGAATAAATATTACTTTCAAATTAATAAAATAATTGTATTATGGTGGCATTGGTTAGCTTACTTTAAATTTTAATTATTACAAGACAAGAGGGGTATTTTATGAAACTCACTCTTTTCTCACTCAATTTAGGCACAACAAGTCAAGTTGTGATTACTTGGTTTCACCAAAAAGATGCCTTGCTTGCTTATTTTCACCATTTCACGACAGGTTAAACTAATCGGTGATGCCACTCACATTAGCAGACTGTAGTCCATCATTAAGTTCATTTAGAAACCATGGCAAAGCATGAATGTGCAGGGTGTTTTATTAGTAGAAAACTTTAAGGTAATTGAAAAACAAAAGGGAAATACTGTTACCATCCATAAAATCAGGAAAAGGTACTGAAGAGGATTAGGGCCATTAAAAAAAAAAAAAAAAAAAAAAAGCCACTAGATTTAAAAAAAAATGTTAATGAATCTTTTCTTTATTCTCAGAATTCTGACTTTAATCTCAGAGGCCTGCTTCCTTATGCCTGTTTAAATTTAGGTCAGAATTTGGAGAAAGAAATCAGAATTCAGAGAATAAAATAAAAATTCAATAGGCTTCTTGATGTATCTAGTGACTTTTTTTTTTTCTTAATGACCCTAATCCTCTGTTGTAGAAAGGCCATTGCTGATAGATTGAATGTATAAATTGCCACCTTTTTGATCACACACATTCCAGCAATGTGTGTGATTGACATTTAAAGTGTTATAACACTTTTTTATAATATCTTATTTTTTCTTAAGAAAATGTAAATCGTTTTACTGAAAATTTAGTTAAATGCTTCATTTAGAGTCTTGTCTAATTTTACTCTGGAGATCTTAGTCATTTTAGATTTTGTTTTAGAATTATTCAGATTTATCAAGAAAGGATCTTGCTTGTACTAAGAAGATGAAAACCTATTGCAATCGAAGAAATTAACACCTCATCCCCACATTTAACTCTTTCACCTACTAGCTGTGAATAAAGTACAAAAAGCTAATCAAAAATGGTAAGCTCTGATTGGAAGAGAATTAGAGTAATCTTCCCCCCTTGTCCCAGACAATAGTGGTGGAATAAGAGAGGGTCTAAGAGTGGACTAGAAGGGAGGGAGGACATGGTTGGAAGGTGGGTCAACACTGCAAAAATGATCTACAAATAAGTAAAAATTTCTTAAATTAAGTGTATTTATCCTTATTCTACTGTAAGTAGGTAAATAAGATAATTTGCCAATGGAATGAGTATTTTTACTCTTAAAATAAGATAAT
>NW_015150458.1:1601794-1603221 GCF_000732505.1 Cyprinodon variegatus | reverse complement strand
GTGGTTCCACCTCAGGAACTGGAAGGACCACCGACTGTGGTTCCACCTCAGGAACTGGAAGGACCACCGACTGTGGTTCCACCTCAGGAACTGGAGAAACCACCGACTGTGGTTCCACCTCAGGAACTGGAGAAACCACCGACTGTGGTTCCACCTCAGGAACAGGGGAAACCACCCATGGATGCACATTTTCAGTCTCTGAGGTGGCTTGAAGCGTCTGTAGAGGGCTCTTGGCGGTTTGTGGCCCCTGCTGAGAGGCTCTTGGAGGCACATTTTCACCAACACCAAATTCTGAAGCCCTCTTAGGTTTAAGCTCCGGGGTCTCTGGACGGCACAGGGCAGGCTCAGGGGTCTCTGGACGGCACAGGGCAGGCTCAGGGGTTTCTAGATGGCACAGAGCAGGCTCAGGGGTCTCTAGACGGCACAGAGCTGATTTAAGGCGACGCCGTTTCTTACGCCGAGGGGTCTTTGGAGCTAAGCTAACCGGTTTGAAGACTGATTCTGGCAACAAGTTATCAGGTCGAAAAATTAGAGTTCCAGAACGGATTTCTGGTTCAGGGGCTAGGTAATCAGGCAGGGGACCTATTTTGAGTCCTTTAACAGACGGAGCTAAATGACGATCGAGTAAATTAGAGCTGAGACTGACCTGGTGTAGAAGGGAACTGGAATCCTGAGACTGAGGGTGGACGGCTCTGGGTCTAGTTTGCAATTCAATATCTAGCCCAATAGCTAGCTCTATGAGGTCCTCCAAGTTAGCTGGCTCATCATAAAAAGTTAGCTCGTTTCGGACAGGTTTATTAAGTGCTTGGAGATAAGCGGTCTTGAGTGCCGACTCGTTCCACCCGGAAACGGCTGCTTTAACCCGGAAATCTACAGAAAACTCGGCAACGGATCTATTTCCCTGTTTCATTTCGAATAGTCCACTAGAAACGAAGGACCTATTTGGGACTTGGTTAAAAGTCCTTTCAAAATCCTGGATGAATTTTTCATAAGTGCAATTTTCTCTAATCTTTAATGGGAATCTGGTCTCCGCCCATTCAAGGGCTTCTCCGGACAGGAAAGACATGACAAAAACTATCCTTCTCCTATCATAAAGAAAACTTGACTCATAAAACTTGAAAAATAACTGACACTGGAACAGAAATTTCCTCAACTTACTTGGGTTGCTGGAAAATCTCTCAGGTAGAGCAGGGCTGAATACAGAAAGCGACGGGCTGGGTTCTGACCAGAAAGGTAGATTATTATCTTGACTAGGAAGTGACGTCTCTGCCGGTGACCTATGAAGCGGAAGTGGATTCGAAGCAGGACGTGCCGCTGACGTGGCGTTAGCATTATCCAAGTGGCTAGCGAATGTTTGATTCTGCTGTAACTCACGGAGGGTTTGTGTATGTCCATGGATCTGAGCGTCCCGTTCCTCAATCCACCGA
>NW_015150458.1:1568467-1599779 GCF_000732505.1 Cyprinodon variegatus | reverse complement strand
AAAAAGCTAATTTGTATCCACGGAGAAACTAGATGATATCTAACCATCCCAAAGTCCTTTTCAGGAAGCAAAAAGAGAAAATATTCAGATATTTGGTGTAAATTATTTAGAAATTAAATAACTTTGTAGCAATATTTGTGTATTATAATAATATCCTTCCCGGTACTTACTCTGTCTCCTGCACTGCAAAAACCATCTAGAAATAAGTAAAACATTTCTTAACATAAGTGCATTTACCCTTAATTTTAGTAGGTAAATAAGACGATTTGCCAATGGAATGAATATTTCTACTCCTAAAATAAGACAATTAGATAATATGCACTTGAAATAAGACAATGCAATTGTGTTTTCTTATTTTAAATGTAAATTGTCTTGTTCCATTGGCAAAATGTCTCTTTTACCTCCTCAATTCAAGAACAAATGCACTTATTTTAAGGAAAAATTACTAATCTAGATTTCGATTTTTTTCCAGTGAAAATTTCGCTGAATGGGTAAGCTGGGCCTTTTTTTTTTTTAGCATAAGCGTCTTGAGAAACGATTGGCTTTCGGGAGGGTGCGCTTGTCTGATTGGTTGAAGCTTGAGCGAGGGACGTCAGCAGGTGCTCAAGGTTAGGTGGATAAAGAGTCTTCAAGGTTGAATTTTCCCTTAAGCTTCATGAACCCTTTTCTACAAAGTGGTGACACAAAGATTTGCACATATGTGTCAGAGAAGGCAAAAAGCTATTTTGTATCCACAGAGAAACTGGATGATATCTAACCATCCCAAAGTCCCAAAGCAAAAAGAGAAAATATTAAGATATTTGGTATAAATTATTTAGAAATTAAATAACTTCGTAGCAATATTTGTGTATTATAATAATATCCTTTCCAGTACTTACTCTGTCTCCTGGTGCTGGATTCAACAGAGAAGACGCATAGTTTGAAGTTTGTTCACTTTAAACCCGGTCCTGACCAGATTCATTTCACTGGGTCAATTTTCACAGTAACCGATTCTGTCTCTGAGAAAGCCAGCTTTATGGTATCCAAATAACAACATTTTTCAGACTTAGCTTGACTTACAAACTAAACCAGTTTTATCAAACATCCCTTAAGACTTTGGAGGAAATAGTTTTGAACTATTTTTTTCTTTTGGATTTGAAAAAATTCTTTAGGTTCCTTTTCATTTTCTTTTGTTCATGTCTTTGTCCTCAGCCATAGACTGCGTCATGTCGGATTGGACTGAGTGGTCCGAGTGCAACAAGTCCTGTGGCAAAGGTCACACTATCCGGACTCGCACTGTTACCATGGAGTCTCAGTTTGGTGGTGACCCCTGCGCTGAAACAATTCAGAGGAAAAAGTGTAAAATTAGAAAATGCAGTCGAGGACAAGGCAACAGTGATGAGAAGAAACGACGGAAGGAGCAGCGTGAAAAACGGAGGAGCAAACAGGGCAGAGTTGAAGGCACCTCTGAGCATCCAGGTTAGCATTTGAGTTTCAGTTGAAAAACTATAGAGGAAATAAAGTTGTATGAAAAACTGTTTCTTTTTTCTTGGCTTTCTATATTTAGGTTGTAGAATGCGGCCCTGGTCTAGCTGGACAGAATGTACAAAACTTTGTGGTGGAGGTATTCAAGAACGACTTATGACAGTAAAGCAGAAGTTCAAGACTGCCCCGT
The DNA here is from genome assembly GCF_000732505.1 of Cyprinodon variegatus. Classification (NCBI taxonomy): domain Eukaryota; kingdom Metazoa; phylum Chordata; class Actinopteri; order Cyprinodontiformes; family Cyprinodontidae; genus Cyprinodon; species Cyprinodon variegatus. The sequence continues at coordinate 1,598,125 of NW_015150458.1, read as the reverse complement.
TGTCCAGCTGCAAGGACAGGAAGGAGATCAGAGCTTGCAATGTCCATCCCTGCTAGGATGTATTGATAGGAGGAAGGATGAAGCAGGAAAAGACCTGGACTGAGAAGAAGAAGAAAGCACACTGCCGAAAAAATGACTCAGAGCTCTCTGTTCAGGGTTGAAATGATACATTCTTGAACATGTATGTTGAAAACCAGAAGTAAGATCATCTATTGTTACGACAACATGAACTGATCTTCCTACAAAAAAACAGCAGATTCAACTCTGATGTGCTTCAATTGTCGTGACACATATATTCCTTTTGCAACGTTACTGTAAACTTATTGTGATGTACATGTCTTAAGAAAATTAATTATAAAAATATTTGTTAAAATTGTTGAAAAAAGCTGATTTTGCCAGTGGTATCACTGAATAATTAAGTAGACTTTGAAGCACAAGTACCAAGCTATTTCAGCGATTTATATGCAGTTATAGATGTTCAATGTTTCTAGGACCCGTAAATCTATGTTGATTTTTGTTACCCAGGTTAATGGCTGTTTAAATAGATCAGAACACATATATAATTCATCAGTATCTTTTTGCAGTGTAATGTTCGATTGAGATGTGTCAAGATTTTTACCAAAATCTTGTGAAGATGTTTTTTTTTTTTTTTCTGATGTGTGTTGCCCTTTTCTCTTTAACTCTGTTCCACTATTAAAATGATATTTTTGACTAATGTTACCTTTACAATAAAAGTAAATGTGACAACTTGTTACATGGTTCTGTTCTTTTTTTTTTTTTCATCATGTAATGATCTACAGAAATACAGCCAGTGATTTTTTTTTATCAATGCTTTGCCACCACTAGATGGTGACAAAAGGTTTAAGGTTTTTCCTTAGATAAATTCAAACCCAACCTGCTATGATAATTATGCTCTGAATCTTCATGTAAATATGCAGCAACAGCATGGGCACCGTTTAGTATGTAGTCCCCATAAAAGGTATGAATGTAAAAATTTGATAAACACATTTCACTGTCCAATTTGTTATTTAGCACATGTAGTGCTTTTTTCCTAACATTGAAAGGAGAAACAATATCATTGTAAAAATCATATCTAATATTATGTCTAGACTTAAGTAAATTTGTTTTTTATATCATTAATGCATATATGAATTAAAAATTATTTATATGTGACTCTTAAATGTATTTAATTCATCTAATATCAAAATGCTTAACAAACGTTTCAAAGGTTTTGGTAGTAAATGGTCAAATAAAAAGGCTATTTTAAAAACATTTTCAGTAAAAAACTTGCAAAATGCCTCTTTAAAAAAAGGATGCAAGTTATTAATTAAGTTATAATCAACTTGACCAATAGCTGGTATTTATATGACAAATGGTATGCTTTCAATTGTTTGCCTCCGTCTATTTCTATATAGAAAGCAGTGTTGTCAGTTATGCACTGTAATATAACACATTTGGCAGTAGCAGATTCCATAGCACGTTAGAAACAACCCACGACCAACAGCCTAAATAAAGAGGAGAAAACTTGAGAAGAGGACAGTTATAAAACAAAAGTGGTTTCTTGCTGAGTCGCCTTGCATTGTTCAACCAAATGACAAGGTAAAAACTGATCTTTAATGATGTAGTCCTGTTGTATAAAAGTATAAAAGTGGTTCCTTATAGTTAAATTAACAATAAAAGCATAAAGTCAGTCATGTTTTTTTTGTGGAAATACTACTTTTTTGTCCGAAAACATCTTACTTGTCTTAAAGTAATAACATCTACACATTTACAGTGCTTTACAAATGAATCCTGCTGAGACTATGGACTCAGGGGTCAATAGATATGTGGAAACCTCTTCTTTGAAGAAGAGTAACTGTTAAGTCTTTATTTCCTTTTGAACAAAACTGTAGTATACAGAACTGTCTTTAGACTTAGTTTATTTTGATTTCCCCCACACTTCCCTGCACAGGTTTGTAGTTGTTTTCTTAGGTTGGTTTATACGTAGAAGTTTTTGCAGCTCAATCCTGGAGAAGCTTTATTCTTCTGATGACAGCAAAATGTTGATTTCTCCTTTCCATCCAGATTGCTATTGGTCACGGTGACTCAGAGGGAAACACAGAAAACCTCCACCAGATCACCCATCTGTTCTCATTTATTTTCTAATATTATCAGCCAGGAAATTATAACATAAAATCTGGCAATTAGGAGAAAAGACATAAGACAAAAAGTATGTCAAATGAAATACCATTACCCTGCGTTAGTCAACAGTGTTTGTTTCTTTGAAACGTTAGCCTCATCCAGGACTAAACCCTTAGGAATGAGATTTGTGTTTTTATCTCTCAGATTAGTAAGGACTGGACCTGTAAGTATTATTCTGATCTTGTTATAATATTGGTTATTTGGGAATAGATAAAGCAGTCTATTCCTTTTATATGTATTTTTACTATGGTGGAATCACTACTGTATAAACAGATGTACTTAATATTGTCACATAAAGAGCAACCATTATTCATTCTCTGGCTACTTCTCAATCTTCCCTGCTGGTATGGAGGACTAATCCTGCCATAATTAAAAAAAAAACACAGAAATAAATAAATCCCCCCAAAAAATAAGCATACAATCAATTGCCCCCCAAAATACAATAAACAGATACATGTGGATAGAAATTTAACTATACAGTGAGACATAAATGTATATATCTCTTTTAATTAGCTTCTTTGTTTTTTCGCCTTTGTAATAATTACCTTATTTATTTATTGTCCGTTATAGTATTCAACTTTATTTATTTATTACTTATTTCTTTAACTATAACAATGCTAACGTTATAAGTATTGACTTTATTATTTTTCGTTTGGACTGACAGACCGCGTGTTTCAGTTAGCAGCACACATGGACACAGATGTCGACAATGTAAATTTTCCGCGTAGCTTGAATATCCAATATCCAACTTTAAACCAATTTCACTGTGGTCGTTAGTGACCGGGTTAAGAAGATGGGCTGCTTCCTCCAGATTTAAAACAACTCAAGATTTTTAGGTAGAATATTATTACCTTTACAGTTAATGTGTCTACTTGCAAGCTATATAAGAATACACACTCACCAGTGGTGTTTTTTGGCCATAAAAATTCTTATATTGTCCAGCTGTTTTCATTTTTTTGATTGCTTTTGTTTTTTGTTTACCTTATGTTGTTGTAGCTTCTTCTTTTTAAAGACTCAGCTGTAACTTAATGTTGTAACGTTTGATTTACTAACTCACATGTAACACTTTCTACTCATGCTGAGTTACCTACATGTTGCTCTTTATATTTTCTGACTGTGTTTTCATTCTCTTTTCACTCTAGAGTTGTTGTTAAATGATTACTTTCGGTAGACTTATTTTAATAGACCCGCCTGTAGCGTCTCCTCTGGGTTTTTCCTTAATATTCGTCAGCATTTCACTCTTCAGTTTAATTGCCAAGTTAGTTGGATCACTGGTGGCATTTACTGCTCATGCAGAGTTGTGTGCTCCATTTTTTTTTTAGGTTGATTCCTCTAAACCTGTGTTTTTTCCTATTCTGGTTCTCAATCACACTGCCCAGCATGCATTCTGCAGTTCCACAATGCCTGCTAATCCGCCATTAATTAGTATCTGGGGTGAAAGCTGGGAAACATATAAAACCTGTCGATATGTGTACCTTGAGGACCAGAGTTAGAAAAACCCTGATCTAAGATGGTAGTCAAATATTTCTATTTTACAGTGTTGTTCAGTTGGTTCCTTCTGCGATTTTCTTAGGTGACTAGTTTACTTGAGTCAGGGTAGATGTTTTTTTCTCATGTCCCTACACTTTCAGTACCAGCTTGTTCCTTTTGGGCCCTCCTTCTGGATGTGTGGAATGCACATACTGAATATTCTCATCCTGCACTTTGTTTCTATGCTTTTCTACCTTTATCTTAAAATTTCCAGCTCTTGTGGGGGTTCTCCAGGAGGGGCATTGGCTTTTGTTAATATCCCCATTCTGGCAAGCAAAGATTTTGTTTCCTCTGCTGCACAGACTTTGCTCTGGCTTGCTGGTGTGCCATTCCTCCAGGGCAAATCTCCTCTCCTAACTGTGGGGTCTGCTTTCAGCTAAGGTTTTGGCCACAAAACACAGGTTAGTGACCACAAAAATCTGACAGGGGATGATTATGAACGGGTGAGTAACTAATCTGGTTTTACAGTTCAGTCCGTGCCTAGAGAACGAGGTTGATTCACCTGGTCGCAACAGACACTGCCAAAGAGTTCCAGATGCTGAAGACTTGAAGGCTATAGAACTTGCAGTACAGTAGGTCAGACCAAAGCGGATGGAAAAAGGCAGGATAATCCAGGTTGAAGAACAACTATATTTAATAAATTAAATATAGTTGTTGTAAGTAAGAGTAACTCTAGCGATCAAGTCAGTGTTGTTTTTTTTCTGATCCTGACCTGTTTTCTGCTTTGGATATTCAAGTTTTTGCCTTGTCTTTGTCTGCTCTGTCTGTTTTTGACTTTTTTTTGTTTTTCCTGGTTACCGATCCTGGACTGTTTAACTGACGGATTCTTCCCACGGACACTGTTGCTCACTCAGAGTCAGCTGGCGTCAGCTTATCTGCACCCTGGGTTCTGGAAGCAGCCATGGCTGCAAACGATAGACTAAACTTTGACCTCTGGTCAGTGAATTTTGCTCCAAGTCCTGATCAGCCCTACATTCCCGTCACTGCCCTGTGTTTCCTATCTCTGCAGAGTATCTGCGATGCTGATTCCCAGCCACTTGTTGTAATTCTGCTGTTTGTTATAAATAAATCCTGTTGAAAATCGTCCTGGTCTGTCTGTCTGATTATTGGGTCCTAGTTTCTGAGGACATTGCAAGGTTCATTTTAGTTACTTAAACTAGAAGGAGCAAATCAGACTATCTGCAAATCAATGAAGAGAGATGCATGCAAAGTTAAGTGTTTTACCTAAGCTAATGGCTCCCAGACCTGTTTCAGACCGTTCAATAGTTCGAATAAATGTTTGCTCACATCATTCAACCCCCTCTTTTATTTGATCCTCACTTAGGCTCACCTCCATTAACTTTTCTCTCCTAAAGGAATTTTTATCATAATTAAAAGAAATCATTCTTCTGCAAATCCATTTGTTTCTCTGGAAATGGATTTAGTGTTATTCCCCCTGACAAAGCCTTAAAGCTGCTTTGGTTATCTCTTGACAATGTAGACAAACAGTGCATGTGGGAAGTGTGAGCCTAGCTTACAGTGTGTGTAGGCAGTGGCATAGGACAAAAAAAGAGCTAGGCCTTTTTGCACATAATAAAATTCAGAAATTCCTAAATTTTAATCCCTCTGCATGTTAGGAATCTGCCAACACTCATTGTAATCATACTTTGTGTAATGTCTGTATCTGTTTTTTTTTAGTAATAGAGATAATACATTATTGAACATCATAAACCCTAAAATATCTTTTTTTTAATAGATCCAAAGGAAACTAATTTAGAGGTTTAATTAGGGTCATGTTACTGCATTAAGATTTTTTTATTTGACATTAATGTTTTTATTGTACGGTAACTATTTTCAAAATTGTTTTAAGTTGTTGCGATTTCAAACTATGTTTAATCATTAGAGTAATGCAAGTGTCAGAAAAGCATATGATATAATACAATATAAACCTGCTCCCCTTTTCAGCAAGAGGGTTATTCACAGTATATTAGCTGTTCCTAGGTCTGAGCTCCTCTTGACTGAGATGCTTAATGCTTTATTTCTTGAGGTAACTGTTGTAGCCACTACTCCAGTGTGGGTATAACTGCCCCAAGTGCTTCGATAACAGCAGACACAACAGTTGCCTTCAATTGCCAGAGTCTTTCTAGGTCTTTGCTCAGCCCTTTGTGTCTCTGCAGTTTCTTGTGTTCTTTTTTTCCAGATGTTATCTTCATTTGTCTAATGTTTAATGCCAAATTGCTGTTGAAGACAGTTAAATGTTTAACTTGTGCTAAAACCTCACCCCACTGCTGATATGCTATATAGCAGCTTCTATAAAATTTTTCCTTGAATTTACCGATTCTGATAGACTTGTTAGTGTTTCAACTCTGTTCTTTTATTCATGAGGGAGAGTTCTCAGAATGGTGTAAAAAAGGAGAAAAAGCATCTAGTATCATTAATAAGCAATAAATAATGGAATTTATTCCAGTCAAGTATAACTAAATCATTGTAATGAAGTATACAGTAATACAGATAATCAATTTACCTCAGGCTCAGACCACTGCCCAAAAAACAGGGGCCCCAAAGAAAGGTTTTCCCACCTATTTATCCTAAAAACTACACCCCCATAAGGATCTATCTGGCTCTCCCAAAAGTCTAAAGCTTCTTCCTGCAACCATCCCCGAGCCACAGAGTTTCCACCAACTAAGGAAATAACGGAAACCCACAAGGTATCCCACACATATGGTTCTTATTATTAAAAAAAACAGCTTTAAGTGTTGTAATGTCCGTTAAATTGACTTGTAAGTCTCCAAGAGTCAACACAGTATGTCCCCAGACAGATAAAACAGAAACTTGGTAGCCCAACGTGAAGCAGGCTGCAGGATGTCACAAATATACAATGAGCAGAAACTTAAATCAGAAATTAACCTTTTAGATTAAATTAACCTTCAATTTCAGTACTTTTGCTTAAGTGCACAACATGAAAACTTCTGCCACCACTGAACTTGTGTGAATGACTTAATATTTCTAGGATAAGTGGCTTGGGAATAAAAACTCATTAGCAAGCCTCAATGAATCTCCACTTCTACACATCCTTCCACCCCCAACATCCAGTCAAACAGAAACAATAGATCAATGTTACGAGGACAAAATGAATTGGTTGTGTGTCATCATGATAGCTCTAATGCGCTAAATGACAAAGACAGATATAAATCAGGCTTTTGAAGATAAAATTTGGTTAAAAAACAAATATAAAGTTGCACCCTTTTTAAAAGAATCTATTTTAGTTTTTGTAGTTGCACTTAATTTCACTGGAATAGACACGTTTTATTATAATAAGGTTTTGCAGTTATGATTAAGCAGAAGGAGGAGGATAATATAAATGGATTTTACAGAACCAGATCAATGAGGTTTAAGCAGACAAACTGGAATGATTATGTTGTTTACGTACATACCGAAGCATGAGATGAAGCTCAAACAACAACTATCCACTATGTCTCACAAAAAGCTTTAGGTGCTGTACCCTAGAGACATCCTCAGTGCAGGAAGGAGCACCAGCACAGGTCCTTCATCTCCACTGTCAGTTGTACTGTAATATAGCATTCAATAACGTGTTTGTTTCCAAATACCTGCAATCATGATCTGTTAGCACAATCACCTCCACTAATATTATAGATATACCTTTAATCCATTAATTTGCACTGGTAAATGGATAACATAATATAATTTTTTTCATATTTGTTTTTGAAAATTTCCATTTATTTTCATTATTCTACTTCATTTCGTAAAGTTTTTTTTGTTAATTATATCTTAACTCTCTGCAACTCATGTTTGTGGTACCAAATTATTCTGTATCGAGTGAATTTCGGCATTCTGACATAAATAAAGTTAATCTTATCTCGTTTCATCTCATCTCATCTTGTAAGTCTTTTCATGTAAAAAATAAAACAAAAAACGAAATGAAGGGAAAAAAAATCAAGTTTGTTGTATTAGGAAATTCTTAAAGTAATAATAATGTTTCCAGAGACTGGATTCTGATGCTTTTTACATTTTTTTTATAGTCTCGGTGGACCATTACGTATAGGTCTAATGCATTACCCTAAATCGACAAGTATCCATTATATTCAGGTGTTAAAGCAGCTCAGTAATGGTGATATAACCCTAACACTATTAGATAATAAACAGTTGAAGCTTTTTTTTTTTCTCTGCAAGAGGACACAGTTGCTTCAAGCCCAGGGTTATTTGCATTTTAGCAAATTCTGTTGCCCTTGTCACTAACACTGTTATCACATGATAATATTGTGCTTTCCAGCCATACCCCAAACACATAATTTCTTAATTAGCTTACTGCAGCGTTGCTAAGCAATTTCAATTGTACCAGCAGGAAGAGAAGTTGTGAAAGCAATAATTTTAATCACAGAAAAATCCCATCACTATTTGGTTCAAAGGGATGTGAACATGGTAATAATTTCTTGAAGTGTTTTGCGAGGCATCCTACCTTAGGAGGAACTCCTATTTAGATTCATATTTTAATGTTTTCAGAATTGAAAATTGAATGAGAATTATGGGCTTTGTAGAAATAGCACTCAGACATAAGCAGATTAGGTTGAAGCCTGAGAGATAGATGGATGGAACACATTTCCATCCTCAGTAAATCAGTGCTCCCTTCAGGACTGCCCTCCCATGTGGTTTGTAGAGTGGGAAGCGAATAGTCAGTCTCGACTCAAGCCATTTTTAGCTTGTTCTGCACCAGTGCCACCGTGATTCGACACTTGGTGAGCAGAATAGTGATCAATCCCTCCACCTAGGAATGGAAACGGACAGCCATAACCACAGATATTACAGCTATGGAGAACTTGCTGCACCGTTACTATGGCAACAAGGCATAGGCGGTGGGTAGGGAGGGTGTCAGTGTTGGCTCTCACACATTGGTTGCTGGTGGTTTGGTGCAATGGTTTAGCCCAGCTTTTTATGCACCTTGATCTAGGAGAGGCTCATTGGATTTATGATGAAAAAACAAGCAAAGAATGTCGTTGCAAAAAAAATAAGCTTTTAAAAAACAACCTTTTTTATATTTACCATCAATACCATGTGAAGATTTTATCACAGAATCATTCTGTTCATCTTTAAACCTGAAAATGCCTTTTTCTTTTGGCGTCCTGATTTTTTGCGAAAACTGGCATAAAAAATTAGTAGTACCTTTTAGTTGATTTATTTTAAAATCAGTTGATAAAAAATATTGAATTGAGCATTATTCCATTGATAATGACACATTATTAACATTTATAAATCTGTTGCATGTTTTTTACACCTTTTGAGTATTTCCAAGAGCAGTGTCTCAGTGAAGCTTCTTCTGTCCCCCTACAATCTGAACCCTGCAGGAATGTATGGAACATTGACACATTCGGCATCAATCAGCCTCTATGATAAATTAGTACAAAAACATATCTTATCACTATTTCCCATAGTGACTATGCACTATGCTCAGTAACATCAGAGCCCAGAAAATATTCATTATAGAGAACATACAAGCAGAAACCTTAACAAACACACAGATGCTTCTACACACACACGTTCAGAACCTTAGCCCCACCCCCACTACTAAGACTTTCTCTTGAGGGCTCTCTCTCACAAAGATGCATTGTTGCCCTAGAAATGGGAAAAACCATCACAGCAGAAAATATTATTTACATTTTCCCTGTAAGTAGCACCCCACCTTAAAAAATAATCAGCTGCCAAATATCGCCTTTTATTTACATCATTGTGGGTGTTTCACAACTGTACTTTCTCACTCAGCAATGTCAGGGTGCAGCCATCCTCCTGACATGTGTACTATAACGCCTTCTATTCATTGCTAAAGTTTTGAACCTTTAATCTTGTTTCAGCACATTGGAGAAGTTATTTCAATGTAAAAGCAAAATGAAAAGACAGCAGGGAGCAAAAGCTACAGACAGCAAAACGTAATGATTTACTGTGCATGTTAGATCATTGTTTATTCTAATTAAAGCTTTGTATTGGTTGGCAGTGATAATCACAAATGTAATAAGGAAGTTCTGTGTCCTGATGCCCTTTTTTTTCATATTCTTCTCCTCCAAACTAAAGGCTGTCTACAAGAGCATCCTCTGATGAGTCTCAGCAAGGTTAGCAGGTGTTAACTTCTGTCTAGGATGTTCTCTTCATCAGTGGAGTAGGCCTACATACTGACTGAATCCCAAAGCACTTACCCTTAACTATCTAGTGTCACTCCCAATGAAGCACACTCCCAACTGTGGAAGGCGCCTTTATTAACGATGGTGGTGGTGGTGGTGGGGGGGTAAACTTGAATGGGACAGCCTCTCCCTGGAAAGCATTTATTGATATGGCAACACAGTGAAGTGAAGCCCCATGTCCATGGCTGTAGCTCTGTGAAGCAGGGTGACATAAAAACAAACATTTGCCCCTTTCTTAAAACTTATGTATATAGCAAAATAAAAATTATTTCAGAGAGGACCTTTCCTTTTGGAATTAACAATAGTTTTTCATATATCTTACTTGGGGTTTTCTGTCAGTGTGATGAAGATGCAGCAAACCAGTGGACATTTGGATTAAAGTCTTTCCCTGCCATTAGGTTGCCATTACAGCCTCTGCCAAATACTAAAGTCTGCCCTGATGCAAACTTGCTATTTTAGGGCTAAATGGTCCACTCACCCTACCTACTATGAACTTTGGGACAATCGTTAATATGGCAGACCCTCTGCATAAACTTGCAAACAAAGGGTTAGTGCTTAAGGACTGTTTATCATCCTCTCTTACCTCCAGCACAGAACCTGGTGTGTCACTGCCCACTGCCCAACATTGGTGCTTTCTGCACGGCTAGATTTAAAAGAAGGACCCATAGGGCTGGGAAGGGTAATGGCAGATTTAAACTTAAGGATCTGGGAGGCTGGGGATTTCCTAAATATTAAACAATCATCATATTGACTAAATAAGATAAAAGTGCCCACTGTTATATTCAAACCTGCACAAGAACGACATGTGATGTTATGCAATAACTTTATATTAGGAAATGAGGGCAGCAATAACGTCTGCTGGGATGGCTATGCCATTGAATGAAATAAAAAATGATTCCATCTTAAAAACCAAATCAGCACAAATTACAGTTTTACCTGCACAAATCTAGTAGCACTGAAAAAGAAGATATTGTACTTAATAGGGGGGATAGTCATACTCTGGATGACCTTAAAAAATAATCTTTAAAATTTCTGAAACAACAGTAGTACAGATGACCATTTTATGTAATTTTTACAAATGATCAATTTAACTGCACTAACAAAGTATTACCTATTCAGTGTATTTGCTGAGTTTTTTTCACATGGGTGGTGTGTTAGCTTCACATAGCTCCTTCAATTTGAGCTTCAGCTATGTAGTGTAAATACTGTGCATCTGAAATGCAGAGCGTTGAACTCCCCGTGGTGCTGATGGAAATCAACAGGTAAATACAACTATAAATGTCACTAAATGAAGTCCTAAGAAAACATTTTCTTCAACACATCAATACTAGTAGGGCTGTGCTTTTGGAAGTTGAAAACTAAAAGAAATGTTGCAAGCTAAAACAATTACGATTACTATTACATGTATTTGGCTTTTAATTATTTTGAGGCCTAATCAACACAAGTTCACCGAACATGCGTTATCATGGCAACGTCAAGCAAGCTAGTAGTCACCAAGTTATCACACTTGCAGCAGCAGACTAGTAAATTTACATGGTCTAATAACAGAAACGCATTTCAGATTTTTTGGAAAGTCAACACCAGTGAAGAAGAACACTCGTAGCCTACTGCTACCACGACAATGGAGAGCAGTGGAGTGAGGAGACTGTCCACCCACCTCTGATGACAAGCCCTTCCAGCCAACATCCAGTTCCAAATTTCCTGAACGGCTTTGTGGTAATGAAAGTCATAGTCATCATATATGTAGAGGCCTCATTGGACGCTGTCGGCAGCAAGGCCAACGTGACCAGAGGGCGGCAATCTTGGGTCGGACCACAGTAATTTTAAAATTTGTTTTGGTCTTTTTTGAGGGGTTGTGACATGTAAGAGATAATTGTAAAAATATCTCTGACTAATCTTTCATGTGATAAAAAAGAGATCTAAGGTGCCTCGTATTCATTCTGACCGCAGCTGTCTGAACTGTGGTCCGATCCAAGACGGCTGCCCCCTGGGCATGTCGACCAGCGTCCAATGAGGTATCTATGAATATAATGTCTATGATGAAACATTCTCACATTCTGTGGCAGCGGCTTGGTTTGCTAGATGACCGTGGCTGCTATATGAGGAAGAGACTGATCATATTTTGTGTTTCATTTGTCTGAAAGCAGTGAAAAAAAAGTCATACCAACAGACAAATTTATGAAAGACAACCCCTTCGTGAATGCTGAATTTTCAAATGGGCGTAAAGCCACTGAACTTTTTTTTAATTGTGAAGTTTAATTAATAGCGCATATAGTCACTTGAGAACTGATTGATGATTAATGATGTCTGTGTGTTACAGACCCTGGTTTCGTGCACTGAATTGTATATGACAGTAAAGTAGTAAATCTCAATCTATTTATTTATTTTTACTGTTTGTATTTTAAATAGGCCTATAGCCTTATAGGTCTTTTGTCCAAAAAAAAAACAAAAAACATTTTTACAGCACCCCCTGTTCAAAATTACTCCCAGCAGGCCTAGACTTAAGAGGTTCATAACACTTATTCTTACAGCTGGGAGCTGTAATGAGCGACTATAGATTATCACTGGCAGCTATTTGCACTGAATGATAATAAAAATGAGACCTGATCCAGTCCACTTCTTTTTGCCATTAGAGGCTGATTTCAGCACGGTCTAAATATTATTTTTTAATTCCAGAAAAAAGCCTATGATGCAAAATCAATTTTCAGGATGAACAAAATTACTTAAATAATTGCAAGCTCTTATATTTCAACATTCACCAGATTGCAGACTGAAATCAGCCAATTGGATTTACAAAGACACATAACAGAATAAGGTTTTAGCTTTGGAAAATAAAAGTCTTTTATTTGGACTATTATGACAGATTCCTAGATCTAGAGGGGGATAGTCCTTTCATAACTTCTAATTGTCTCTGGATTAATTCATTGTCAGGTTGTGTAGAGGTTTTGGAGTTTTGGAACTTCGGAATGAGGCAGAGGCTAGTCTTTCCTAATTTAATGCAGTTCCAAAGGTATGAGAAAAAAAAAAAATGAGAGCCATCAAGGAAAACCCATGAGGAGCAAATTAACGAGAAGGAACCAGCAAACAGTTACTGAAGAGGAGGAGTATAAGTGGGAGACTGAATTAAGACTAGGCTAATTAGCAGACAAGCAATGGAAGCATCTAGAAGATGGGGGCAACAAAGGGTAAAAAACAAATACATAAGAATCAAATACAAACAGAAACAGCTAGAACAACACAAAGTGGAAATTAAACCAAAGAAAACTCAAAAGAAAACTTAAACAGAAAAAAAACACACACAAAAAAAACAAAAAAACAATGACATTCATATACACACACACTGCTACAGTGCACAGACTAAATCAGGAATGCACCCATACAGTACGTACAAGAAAATATGTTATTTTCTGTATGCATTAGCAATATTTAACTGGTTGATTTACTTTTATTTAGAATAGTTGGCCTTAATATAAAGATGTAGAGATATTATCCAAATCTCTACAGTAAGTATCGCTTTGCATCATCATTCAAGTTATCCTTAGCGAAATTGCCCCTGCTAAATAAGCTTAAATTAGAGTTTTAATGTAAACACTCATACACTGCTTGTTAAAAGCTATCCTGGTTTCCCTTCAAGCCTGATCATATGCTACTTATATATATATATATATATATATATATATATATATATATATATATATATATATATATATATATATATAAAATATTAACTGTTTTCTGTGCTTACATCCTTGAATGATCTTCTTTTTCTAAAACATTTTTTGTAATTATGTGCATTGAACATATTTGTGTGCAATAAAAAGTGCTTTTTGGTAACATGAAAGTGTGCATCATAGGATAAAACACTGTCTTGTTTACCTCATTTATGAATCCTGTCCCTCGGGCATATGCACCTGATCCCTATCACTGGGCTCCCCTGTGTGACCTACAACACCTGCCACCTTCTGTCCCTTACTGACTCATTATGTCACTGGCACCTACTTCCTTGTATTTTAACAGGAACATCTTACATCAACTAGTCTCCTTGACAATATAATAGGCTAGCATGGTATCTACTGATATCAAAGCATTTTTTTTCACTGTAATATGCTGCAAAAAAGCCTGACATTTAATGTTTAACTTGACTGTCTAACAACTGCTTTTCAGATGTCACATCTGAACAGATACAGCTACAATAAATTTAAGAACATATAGGAATATGTGCAATGTAACACTCTTATCAAATTGACAAATTAAATGTCCAGTGTGTTAAGTTCTTGAAATTTCTGTGTAATTTAATTTTCTGTGTAATATAATTTTCTGTTTTTCAGCTACCTAACAATTCAATGACCCTTTTAAAATATATTTAAAATTAGTCATATTGACATTGTGTTAGTAACACGTAAAGTTATTTATATTTTAAAAGAAAGAATCACAAAGGAGATACTAATTATATAATATTCTATAATAAAGAGTACTAAATTATGATCATAATTAAAACAAAAGGATTAAACCAGGCTAAACTGTAGGAGCAGAAAGGCACAATAAGGGGAAAATGAATGAAAGCAGAAAACAATCCAGACAGCCAATAAAGATTTTTCCTATTACCAAGGTATCACACACAGAGTTTCTCATAATGGGTCAAAAAGTGTGATAAGAAAAACTTCTGAGAACCCGATATTCACCCAGACTGTGTGCGTAAAACATTTATTGTCAGTTTCTGATGATGATACATGAAATTCAGGCAGCTAGATTGGTAAAGCAGACAGGTGATGGCCAAAACAGCTTGGTAACAGCCAGAATATAGAGGTGTTAGGCTTGAGGAGACGGATTAAGTTACATCCAACTGGTGACAGGCTTAAAGCTTGGTTTGAGCAGACTGGAGGCAGGTTGAACAAAGTAGGGGCAGATAGAGTAGTCCAGAGTGAGAAACCAATGAGAGTCCAGTAAGAGCAGGCTGAGTGAAGACACTCAGTCACAAGTTTAACATTGACTTTAGAGAAGAACCAGTAAGGACAAGATGAGCACAGGATAAGAAGAAGGGTGGCAATGCAGAATGACACTGAGTAATCCTTATACTGTACAAACAAGGTGTAGACAATCTGTCAAAGAAAGGCACGAAGACGCAGGTATAACAGGTGTGATTCAGCTGGACAATAAAATCAAGAGCAGAGCAGAGAAGTAAACAGACCAGAAACTTCTACAGAGAAAGAAAAAAATTGCTGTTAAAAATGCCCAGTCAGATGTAGAGCTAAATAATTTATTTATATATTTATGAAAAAAGCTTAAGATCAATCGCATTTATTTAAGTTATAAGACAGTGAGCAAGAATTGGTCAAAACCACATCTGAGAAACTGATGCAAGTCCGTTTTCAGTTAAGGCAATTTCTTGAAGTTGACATTACAACAAAGGTTGTATTGCTGAGTTTTGTGAACTTTTTCACAAAATTTGTTCAATATTACACTGTCATTCAACTGTCCTAAACATAACTTTATTCATGGTGTATTTTTTACTATATCTTTGTTTTCTGCAATACTTTGGGTTTCCATGATGCATGCTCAGAATTATATGTTATATTATATGTAGCAATTTGAATACATTTACAAAGAATAATGCGTTCCTTCCCCTCAATGTATATCCAACACCTCATTACAGTCAAGAATATGCACCTCAGGTATCTTTCTATCTGTTACACATTCTTGACAGAACTTCTGCCAACACCTTAAGTTGGCTTTGGGTTTTATGTAATTGCATATTTCTTTTCTCCTTAAATGTTCAAGGACTCTCTTTTAGCTACACAGAAGAGTGAATCTAAAAGAGCAATTGAGATGAGAGGATCCCATTCGATTGCCCTTCTTTGAAAGGATTCTCTGAGATATGCACATTGTTTGATGCAAAGCAAGATGAGAGCCTTGGGCACAAGATAACAGATTTTGTGGTGAATAGCTTGTTATCAATCTCATTGAGTCTTCTTTAGCCACATGTGGTTTCTGCTTCACTCTCCCAGCTACTTAGTATTCCACATCTTAAAGTTTGCTTAGCATTTCCCCTATAGCATGGCCTTACCAAAACAGGCGTAATATAGAAACAGGTAAAACCTCTGTTGATGTTAAAATCTAGAAATGAAGGAAGATAAGCCATATCCAGAGTCATTGTGCATCTTTTGATATATAACACAACTTGTATGTAGTTACAACAAATTATAAAAGTTAAAGAAGCTTGAAAATATTTAACTGGGTGAGAATTGAATGGGTTCTTGTCAGTCTCAAGTATTGTCCCCCCCATGCCACAAGCTTACTCAGGATGAGTTAAACTCCATCATATTTTAAATTCAGTGCCACAGATCTCAACAAAGATTTGGGATGGTGGGACAAAAAGAAAGTACTGTACAGGTAATTGAGAAATAAACAATGACTCAGAAAACAAAAACTTATACCTCAGTCAGAAAGGCACAGTCGAAATTACTAACAGTACCAGAAGATTACCTGTATACCGATAAAAGATTAAAAAGACAAAATATAAAACATGCTTCATATGGCAGAAAGTATGCATTTTCTAAACTTAGGCTGAGAAATCACTGCATCATCATAAAAACAGACAGAATGCAGTGTTTGTCTGAGTGAATGGGTGGCTGTCATGCACAAAATGGGCTTATGATATCAGTTCTGACAGCTATTAAGCCTGAGTTGAGATTTTCTGTGGTTCCTCACTGAAACAATGAAGCTATCAGCTTTACTGTTCTGAGACCTAGATCATTATATGGACAATGGTCAAGCAGGTCCAACATTCATGGGCTACTGTCTTCCTGTGAACACTTGCAGATGATGGTAGCTAATAATCTTAAAAAATGCACCATTAATTTAAAGTACTGAATGGGGAGAGAATTGGTAGAAACAAGGCGCAGTCTTCCAAGAAATAAAGGAGTCGATAATGACAAAGACTGAAAGGAAGAAAATGAGAGTAATTACGGTGCAGAGAGAAGTATAAGAGAAGTACAAAACATAATATATAATATAATATTTAGGAAGGCAAGCAAAAAGGCTTGGAGAGCAGAGCTTGGATGAAGAATGTCTTGCTTCAGTTGCCATGGACACCAAGTAGGCTGACTTTGCGCATTGCTAGCAATTTTCTTTGAATGGAAAACCCACACATTGAACAAGACATAGGACCCATTAACCACTCCACACAAAAGCTCACACAACCAACTCCCCAAGTAGAGAGATTTTAACTTAAACAACAGAGCAAAAACATACTTTGCTGTGATCAAGTACCAAGACTCCATCTGGGAACTTATTACAAGAAGGGATCAGAGGCAAAGTCAGGTTTATATAAATATATACATACACTATCTTATTAGTATTAAAGCTTAATTTCTGAAGAAATAAAAGGCTTTTAGAAACCTTTAAACATTTTTCTTTGACAACTGAACCCCAGAGTTTTCAAATATTTTAATGAAGGAACTGATTTTTGCACACAAAAAAATAAAAATCAATAATAATCAAGATCTTAAAAAGAGCCTGTTTGTTAATTTACTTTTGCATTTACTTGTAAACCTAGAAAATGTAGTAAAAATAGGATTTTTCAACCCCCTAGTATTTAGGACATGGATTCAGATGTATATATTACTAATCAAGCATCTCACTCTTTGAAATGTTCTTTAATATAGCCTTCTATATTATATTAAGCCTTCTTATTAACATAAAATCTGCCTCACTAAATACCAAATAGTGGCTTTAATTGTCATATTTAATCACAAGCCAAAGAAATGTCATTGTCATTTGCTTGACACACGATTTCTAAGTTTAATTTAACTCTTATTTGGAAGTGGAAACAGGCTTTCAAACAGTAATCCCTGTTTATTACATTATGAAGTTAATACCATGTCAACTTATTTCGTGGCTGTATTCTTACGAAGATGGTGACAGAAAAGTAGCCCTACATTTATTGCTTGACTGGCAAACTGCAAGATATGATGCCCAAGGCATCAGTTTAGCAACCATATGAAATAGTGTGTAGCCTATTTTTGTATTCTATTAGCTGGATTGATTGTAGATCGTTAAAGCTTAAAATGCATTCATGATGATTTGATTTACATGAACTTTGCATCAGATTCAAGTACAAATACCATTAATTACATATTAATTGTAGGTTGCATTCAGGTATTTTTAGTTCACAATTGTTTATAAGAGTCTCCAATCATTTGACAAAAGCTCAACACCAACACCGCAAATAAAAGAACCATGGAAGTGCAGCTGAATAAATTCACAGCTCATTATGGGTTGTATTTATGTGTGATGGAATATGACTACTGGGTCTTCTGTTTCTGGTGGAAGGAACACAAAAATCACAGACAGTGCAAGACTAATTATCTTCTTTTTCTATTCTAAGCATAAATTATCTTATCCTTTTTAGTCTTGACTTGTTAAATCACAACAAAAAAAGACTGCTAATCAAATGTGAAAATGCACACAAATTACAAAAAATCCACCTCTTTTTCATATCTACAAATTTTAAAAGATATAACAACAATATCAGGGTAAGTTTGAAAGAGCAATGCTCAAATGCAGATATAGAGGCATAGTAAAACATGAGGAAAATGATTAGATCAGAAAGAAAATAGCACATTAGGAACTCACTAATTGACACCAAAATAAGTGAAGAAACAAAATAAACCATGAAGGAACTAATGAAAAAACACGAACCTGTTATAGAAACAGAGGCAAACACAAGGATATTGTGAAAAAGAAATAGTTAATCCATGATACGATAATCACACTAGATTGCAGTGAGTAATTACCTTTTAAAACCTTTGTTTGAATTTGTTAAATGCTATTACCATACTACTATAAACAAGAAGATAAATTAAGATAAATTAAGCCCCTGCTTTTAAATGCATTGTGTGGCTCTATCGGAGACCGTATCTTAAAAGCATCAATGAAAATCCTAACTTTCTTTGTGATGAAAAATGCTGTCAATGACGATTTTCGGAGGTATTTTACACAAATTGAAAAAAAAAATTAATGGTTTTTGAGTGGGAGGCAGTCTTGCCCTAAAAGGCTGAAATGATTTCACAAACCGAAAAAAGGGGCTTCTGATTGGCCATGTGCAGGAACGTAAAACCACACAAGGAAGAGCAGAGATCGAGGCTTTTCATTGGTTGTAAATCTCGCAAATGCGGCTTTTTTATCCTCTTCTATTTTGAAAAAAATAAAATAAAACACAGTAGAGCTTTTTCTTTGTTTTGGATTGGTTCGTGGGTTAAATAGGAGGTTTTAGACACCGTCGTTTCCGTGATTCAAACGTTTTATTGCAGCGGCGGTACGCACACACATTTCAGCACCCTGGACAACGCACGGCGTCGCGGAGGTGGTGCGTGGATTCAACCGGTGGCTTCCAGCTGAGCAGCAGTGAGAAGAGGGTTTCACTTAGCGTCACATAAAAAAATAAATAGATAAAAACTGATTGTACTCCACATGTTGGAGAGTTTGCTTTCCCTCAGGAGCACTTGGATTTTTTTTTTCACGCTTTCACATAAAGAACTGTGGTGGACGACGTGCCTCTAGGTGAGTGGTTCACTCCAGAAACCGTGCTGACCAGCGAGGGATAGGTGCCGTCGAGAGACAGTTCATTTACAAGGATGCTGGTGGGAAATGCCTGGAGACAGAGATGACGAGATTTGTCAAAAAGCACTCGAACTCCTTTCAGATCTTTGCTCGAAGGGGGAAGTGCAGAACGAAAACTGTCTGGATTTCATCTACTATTTCCGAGACCTCGCCAGGCCACGATATTCTGATTCAGGTGAGGCTTCTTTTCCACGCATTCTTTCGGCGGAGCAGCTGATCTGAAGGGAATGTGACTTGTCATTTACCGAGTAAAACGTGAAATGTGTCATGAACTCTCGCGCTAGACCGTTTCTTAGCAGATATTTAATACATTTTGATTCATGTCCCTTACAATAACTTGTTTCAATTCTAAACTCAACTTGGAATTTAAGGGGGTGGTTTTAGATGATTGAGATTCACCAAAGGGAAATTAAGGTGCATTCCTGACATGGTTTCATGTAGGTACTCCTACATAGGATAATATAATTAATGCGGTCTTTATCGGTTGAGTAAACGTGTCTCTGTGGTCTTTTTGCTCCCTTTGTAGTTCACAGATCTGATTCTGACTCTAGACTTACTTATTTAAAAGTTGAAAGTCTTCTTTAGCCTAAAAGCATCAGGAATCAAGGAAGGGAACATGTTTATTTGTTCATGTAAACCATATCAGACTCAAAGCCGAATTTCAATAAATGATATCAACGAATATATTAGATTATTAAGGCTTTGAGGCATTGAAAGCTCACTTGGCTGACTTGGTTGGTTGAATGCGCGTGCGCAAAGGAGCAATAGATCGTGCTGGGCACAATTCCTGCACTCTTCTACAGTCAGTTTGGGGGAGGGAAAATGAGTGCACAAAGTGTGGCTTTTTAGGGCGTCATTTTTAGGTTTACTAATTTCCCCTTATATAAAGCTGCTTCTTTTTTGTCTATTGTATGATTTTTTTTTTTTTATCATAAAGCAAATCAGAGACATGAACGATCACAGTGAACATGATGATGAGTTAATGTTACAATAGTCTTCATTTCTCATGTAACAGGGTACTTTCCTCATAACAGAATGATTTAATTAACAAAGATCTGATTTAAAGAGCTCTATAGCTGGGATAAAAAACACTTATTTACATTTATTCCTAATGAACTTGTGAGTGTTGCTTTCATTTTTTTTTTTATTAGCCTTAGACATACTGATTACTTAGCTAATAATAACTGTTAGTCACTGTAAGCCACTGATCAAATATGTAAGACATTTAGTTAGACAAGTTTAAGATAAGCTAAACTATATGAGTGTTCACAGAAATTTCAGTCTTAGGATCTCTTTAAGCATCAGACCTCTCAGAAAAGACTTTAAAAACAGTGCCATTCTGGGTCAGACATAGCTACTGTATATGAGTGTAAAGAACTAGCTTATGCTTCTATTAAAGCTTTTCCCTCTTCAGCTTCATCAGTTTTAAAATTTCAGGATTAGTATGCTCACTTGTCCTGTACCCTAATATAAGCCAATACACAACATTTATTCACTTTCTCTCCTTTGTTACGCCAAAACAGACCTTGTAACATATGCATATATTAAAAACACTTGTATAGCACTGGGGACACTGAGTAGGAGATAACAGTTGTGCAACATACTTGTTGCTTTTCTAGGGCAGTACAAAAAACTTCTGCTTTCTATAATTATATTATATTTGTAGCTTACTATTGGCCAGCATGTCTTATAGGTTTTAAACCAAGCATCAGAGAGGATCAAAGGGGAAACCACTGAAATTAAAAAATCCTGTACCTGGAAACCATCTTTTAATTAGCAAATAGCAAAATACAGTAATACTGGTTATTATGCATTGAGAAATTTCAGAATAAGAAAGTACAAATACTTTTTTCACCACTTGCTAACCTCCTACACTATTGCACCTCTGAGGGTCTTGTGTACTAAATTGGATCCACCTTCTCTATTGTCATGGCGTCTCTGAGTCTATCCAGGTGTCTGTGGATCCCTCTTCCTTTGGCATTTTGCCAAGCTCTGCTCATTGTCCTCAGATGGCAGATCCCTCAGTTTCTCTATGATCACACTTACTCTGTGTTCACAAAATCTCACAGCACAGAAAGGACAGTTGGTCTTAGTTCCTTTGCTAACTTCTATGAGTGTGCTTACAGACAGACTTAGTAATACAGTAAGCAATGTTGCTCCAAGAAACAAAAGATACAAAATGTACAAAATTACATTCAATATATATATACTGTATCTATACCGTATATATATATATCTATACCGTATATATATATATATATATATATATATATATATATATATATATATATATATATTTTTTTTTTTTTTTTTTTTTTTTTTTACATTTCTTTCTTTCCCCTTGTCATTGGGTTGACAATCATTAAATTTAGAGGGTTTACTCTACTGTACAAATATAATGAAATAAAAATTGTACTGAGTTTATTATTCTTTAAATTTGCGAATAAGAAAAAAAGTCAAATTTGAAAACTATTTGTCCTGTTTATTTTTTTTTTTATTAAGTTTATATACAGAAATGCTACTATTACACAACAATGTTATTATTAAACAATAATTGACTGATACTGTATATATTTTTATAATTATTTAAGTACTATATCCACAGATTTTTTCAAATGTATTACAAAAAGCTCTATCGTTTCTCTGTCACAAAAAGCAACTAATGGCATGTTGCATACTCAGGTTAAGAAAACAGAATATGTGTGCATCACTGTCACCAGGTATTTAAAAATAGATAACACTTTGTGGATTTGGCAGATACTGCAGCTATAAGAAGAAAAAAAAAAAGGTTAAAGAGCGTGAGAAGACACTTACCGGTATGTGTTGGGCATGTTTAGATTTAAGTAGTTAACAAAGAGACAGTATGAAAACGGAATTACTCGCCCCATTTAAAGTTCAAGCAGCTTAATCCGAAGCTCAGGCACATATGGTGGCCAGAACATCAATAAATTCACAAGGGATACTTGAAAGTGGTGGACCAGTGCCAATTAAGCAGGCACATTGTACAATGCTAGATGACAAAGAAGTACAGCGTGTTTATTTCCTGGACAAAACCATTGCAAAACTACATCAAGTGACTAGCAAGGACCTCCTAGTTTATTATCTTAATGTAATACTTTTGTTGTGAGATTGGAAACAAGGCACCAGGAGTAGCAGACATGAAGAAACTAATTTTAAAGGACGCTTCAGTTATTTTTAGCAATCAAACTGAATCACAGTGGTTTGTATTCTCTCATTTAAAATAAAGTTTGTCATAAGTCTAAAGAATTATTGAAATCTGTGAGCATCTGGTTAGCTTTCAATGTGGTTAGCATATCCATTGACTCCTGGTTGGATTAAGCCCCAGTAAAACACATGACCGTAATTAATTAAAAGAACATTATTTTCTGGCTGAAAATAATGTTCCCTCATGTTGCTTGACCTGATACCTCTGGTGATATCCATTTTGAGGTATACATCTTTAAATCTGTTATTTATTAGTTACTTCAGGATTTTTGAGGATCTTTAGGGGTTTTACAATAGGCTTTGGTAACTGTTTTTGTGTCAATAAAAAAAAGAGCATTTTAGAATGAAAAATATTTGTAGCAGTTATTAAGTGTTTCATTTTTAATCAGTTTTCTCTCAAAATACTTCCAACTACAACATGAAAACTATGGAGGACCAGCTCTACCATATTTCAAAATAAATACAGAAATAAAAAAAAGCGTCTTAATTTATTCGCCTTTGTAATGATTACCTTATTTATTTATTGTTTGTTATAATCTTTAAATTTATTTATCAGTTACTTATTTTTTGAATTATTTTTTATGTGCATGTTTTACTATTTTTGTCTGTTTTATTCTTCTTTTGTATTTTTTTACTCTATTTTTTCAATCCGATTTATTTCTGCCTGTCGTTTTTACATTTCTGTATGCACTGCCCTTTTTACATTTCTGTATGCATTTCTTCCTCATTATGCAAATTAGGAAGGTTTTAGAGGGTCAAGTTCTGCCCAACTTCTAGTGCTTTTTTTTTTTAAATAAAGGCACTAGAGGGGTCTGAAAAGTTGGTAAATATAGCCACAGAAGCGTTAAGTTGGCGACACGGCTCTTCACGCCGTTTGTTTTCAAATGGTTTGCTGTTGTCTGTTTGGACCTTTCTGCACATGCGCAGGAAATGGACTGATCCCAGAGAAACACTTAATATTTTAAGTGTTCTGAAGGCATTTTAACGAAAGGATTTTGATCAAAAACATAATTAATATGTCACATAAGTAATAGCTGTATTAACCTTACATGTAATCAGAGTTTTAGGGGGCCCCCAAGAACTCTGGGCCCTAGGCAGCTGCCTAGTTTTGCTTAATGGTAAATACGCCCCGATCATAGTATATACATACAAACTAAAGCTAATTTCTTCCTAAAGCCAGTGTTTGCTGAGGAATTCATAACTGGTAATTAACGTATATAGTATTTTTTAATTTATAAACAAAAAACTTCACTTAAATAATGCATTTGGAAGATAATTTTTATTAAGAGTTAATAATATTTTCTGCTATTGTCAATTCATGTTAGCTTTTGCAAAGCTTCAGCATGACATTACTAGTGACATCATGGAGGCGCCTGGCGGCAGCGGCCTTATACGGCTCTCAATGAATTATAAGTGAAATCCTTACCTCATTTTGATTTCTTCTCATTTTTGTTCCTCTCAGATATATCAGTGAGTCTACTATCACTAGTGGTTACTGCCTGTGGCTTAGCCCTATTTGGGGTCTCCCTCTTCGTCTCTTGGAAACTCTGCTGGATACCATGGAGGGAACGAGGGCTTTCACCCATGACAAAGGAGGTCCAAGGGCACATAAACCCCACCATGAGCCCTCTGCCCTCACAGCCTGCACCCAAACAGCCAGTTTACACTGCCGTAGACCCGCCATTGCACAACCGCCGTAAGTCATCACATTGTTCTGTTGCCAAAGAGTCTACCCCTGTTGCCTCTGTTGTGTCAGTGGAGGCGCCCATGACTCCTGTGTCACCCCCACCTGTGGTGATGGCCACACCAGAAGCAGCTATGAAGATAAGCTATACATCCCCTGACATACCATTGGATGCTCAAAGTAAAACCCGGGAAAATGGAGTTCACACTAATCCTCGGATGCAAAGGCAGACTACAGAGCCAGCACCTGGTGGTTGCTCAGTCTCTGAAATGGGGTCAGTATGGAATTTCTGTTATTTCTATATCTTCATCATCACAAATACATTGTTTGTTTGAAATAATCTAAGAAGCCTATATTTCTCTTATCTTTACTGTTATTGCTGTTATAGTTCTATCTTAAACGAGGAAAAAAGATGATGATTTTTACTGTTAATCAGTCTTTTCTATAGTCATTCTCTAATTTGCTGAAATGTTTTGTCCACAGTCAAGGTTCCATTCGCAGGCATATGAACCTCTCTAATCCGGACTTCAATGTGGCACAGTTCCAAAGACAGGATTCCCTTACTGGAATGGGTCTTGGACTTGGCCGTCTCAAACCCGAACTGTATAAGCAGCGCTCACTTGAGGGGGAGGAAGCCAGTTGCAGAGGTGGGGGCTGTGGTCGCCTCCACTTTATTCTTAAATTTGACTGCGATTTGGAACAATTAATAGTTAAAATCCATAAAGCAGAGGACCTCCCAGCCAAGGATTTCTCTGGTTCCTCTGATCCCTATGTTAAGATCTACTTGCTGCCAGATCGGAAGACCAAACACCAGACAAAGGTGCATCGCAAGACACTTAACCCTGTGTTTGATGAGGTCTTCCTGTTCCCTGTGGCCTACTCTGAGCTT
This sequence comes from Cyprinodon variegatus, assembly GCF_000732505.1. Classification (NCBI taxonomy): domain Eukaryota; kingdom Metazoa; phylum Chordata; class Actinopteri; order Cyprinodontiformes; family Cyprinodontidae; genus Cyprinodon; species Cyprinodon variegatus. The sequence goes on along the minus strand of NW_015150458.1, from coordinate 1,572,828 downwards.
CCTACACGTAAGCTTCATTTCAGCGTGTACGACTTCGACCGCTTTTCACGTCATGACATCATTGGTCAAGTGGTGGTAGACAACTTCCTGGACCTGGCAGATTTTCCCAGGGAGACAAAACTCTGCCGTGAGATCCAGTATGTATCCTCGGTAAGTCAGCACTAATGTTCAGATTTCAGTTACATAAAAAACATTTATGCAGCAGGTATAAAATATTAATACAATAAATATTAATGACAAATAAAATCTAAAAACAATGAGAGACTTTAGAGAAATAACAGTTTTTTTAATGAGAATGTCTTTTAAATAGTGTGCCTTGTAAGGGCTTAATAGGGGGAAGAAGCACTGTTGAATTCAACTTCGAAAGCTGATTGTAGTACAATTCAGTGGACTAGTCCTTATGAGCAACAGAAAAGAGAAATGTTAGAAAATAAAATGCAGAAACTATAGCCTTCAGATATGTTTCTAACATAATCCTTCCTAATGTTAAGTGCTGCCAGACATACGGAATGACTCATATTAGTTTACGTCTCCTGACATAGTTCAATAACTTCAGCTTCAACTAGCCTCACAAACTCACCACAGATGCATATAAAACAGTTTTTTTTTTAAATCACAGTGTTGTCTATCTCATCTACATCCGCCTGAGTGAAGATTATTTCACTGAAAGCTGATATTAAGCAGTTATTTGATAGAGTGAATAACTATAATCAAATTCCAGCTTTTTGCTATTCTAGGATCGTATTTATCTGCTGCTTCATTTTCATTGGCAAGGCTATATTAAAAGTAGCGCAAGTAGCACACCTTAAACATTGCCTTTGATAAGATGTGGTTTTGATCCCCAAGGGTCATTCGTAGATTATTTGGTTCTACAGACATCAAGAAATTGGTCAAATCACATGCTTTGCTGTGAACACACCTCAGATCCTGAACATGTACAGTAAGGAATATATAGTACAGATTACCCACCATTACTTTCAAAACTGCATACAATTTGTTCTGCTCAACAAATTAGTAATCGACATTCTGTGACAAAGGAGGATTGTCTGGGACCAACAAATGATGCATATCTTGCAGACTTTTCAGGAAATCCCGCATCTTGAGATGTGACATGTTGTCAAGGTAACGACATACACTGTCTTCCCGTTTCCATCTGATGTTTGAGCTAGCAGAAACTATCAGAACCTTTTTCTTAGTAGTCCTATAACCCATTTTAACAGACACCCTTCAGCCAGTCAAAATCCAGTATTCATCCGAACCATGTTTTTTTCAAATAATGACTTTGCTTTCCAACTTTCAACACTTGATAAAAAAAAAAAAAAAATGGTTTGATTGAAGTGACTTTGCTAGTAGGAAGAACAGTACAGCCTCAAGAGGTAGGACGTCCTGAAAAGTAGCCAATCGCAGGTGGGTTGGCTTGTCTGCTGGATAACGCCATCATAGTGAAAGGAGTGAGCAGAATAAGGTCCACACTTCAGGAGGGAGGATGCACATGCCTGGAAATCAGACCACATGCCTACAGAGAAGATAAAACCCCTTGTGTGTGACACATTGGAGCACTTTGTCACTATATTTGTACATGGGTGGGAGGAATGGTTTACAAGTGTGTGGATGAAGTAAAGCTAGTATAGTATAAGGCAAGTATTTATGGCATGTGAACCTTTTGGGCAGAATCCTGATGCCATATTCCATAGACCTGAAAAAGGCATTCAAGTGTGTCCTTCATGGCACAGTTTCAGGTCTATGGAGTCAGTTGCCATATAATTGGGGCAATCTGGTCTCTGTCAAGTGCGGCAGGACTCTGGTCTGCAATGCTGGCATTATGTCTGACCTGTTTTCACTACATGTTGGAATCCAGCTGCATTGTTCTCCGTACCTTATTGTACAAGATTTTAGGGTTTCTTCAACCAAGGACTAGTGGGGCTCTGATTTGGGTACCAGAGGTCTGTATCTCTACATCTCGCAATTGATATGGTACTGGAGTCTTCCTCCTGCCAAGACCTACCGCATGCGTTGGAGCAGTTCACAGCAGATTGTGCAGTGGCCAGGATAAAGATCAGCTCATGAAGATAATCTCCTCCAAATACAAGACCATGATTCTCAACTGGAAAAATATGGTTTGTTCTCTTCTGGTTGGAGGAGAACAAACTTAATTTGACTTTCCTGCTGTGTGTTGAAACATCACCTGGATAAATTGATTTTAACTGCAGACACACTACCAGTGCTTTTGAAATTTCCTGATTTTTTTTATGTGTCTAGGTTTTTGAATTAAATGCAATCATGCACAATGCACAATCTTCTTCTTAAATTTGTTTGCTTAAATCAAGAAAGCTATCATTCCTGGGCTCTTTTCCTAGATTGAACAGAGTTGTGTCCTAAAACAGGTTTTCCTAACCCTGGTCCTTAGGGTCTATTGTCCTTCATGTTTAAGGTGTTCCTGTCTGCACACCCTGACCTAAAGAGAAAGTGATCAACAGGCTTTTACAGCATTTGATGGCTGCTGAGATGGAAATGTAGTCATTCAAATCCGGTGTGCTTGAGTAGGGACACATATAAAACATAGACAGTTGGCTCTGAGGACCAGGGTTAAGAAACCCTGTCATAAAGGAGCACCAGTCTTATGTGCAGAGAATATTTTATACAATTTATCTTATCCTTAACCTCCTTTGGAACTGACCAATTAACTGTCTTGTCAGACTAAGACACAGCATGAGAGTCAAAACTGCTGGCAACAATCAGGATTCAAACCTGGGTTAGTACCATTTGCTCAACATTCTGTGATTAAATACTTTACCACAAACACAAAATTTAATGTCTCTTGCAAATGAACAGTAAAGCTGCAGCTTCATGTGAACCAGACTCTTGGCATAATTATATTTTATGAATATTTGGCAAAGAGGAATTGATCTAATTTAGAATAGTTTTAGTGAACTGGAGTTTGCGACGCAGGTCAAAAACAATAACCATTTTTTAGATAATATGTGATGGTAGGTATTATTAGGGTTTTGAGTACATTTTTTCCCAACATCTAACAAAATTCCTCAATCTTTACTTTTTTTGATTTGTATTAACCTGAATCTCACAGTTGTGTCTGATATCAAAGTCATTGCTATGCAACAATACTGCAGAAAAGGGTGATGTACTAAATTGCAGCACAAAAGACATATGAACAGCAATGTAGACATGTTAATGCATAATTTCAATGAAGGCTTCTGTGTATATCACACTTAAAAAGCTGTACGATTTGTGGCACCCTTAAAAAATTGTATGCAGTGGTTTTCCCATTGCCCAAATATAAATATATGCTTACACAATCATTCAAAAGTATACTATAAGATTGAGCTTGATAGGCAATACAGGGATTCACAGTTTTCCACATCCTTCATTCTCAAAAGTTTCTTTCACACTTCCAGTCCTCGGACCGCAAACAGCTCAAAGGCTGTAGGCGTTGCTTGAGCACAGCCTGTAAGACATGTATAAATGCTTGTTTCCACAGAAGTACATATTTCTCTTGGATATTGCCCCTAGGATATAGTACAAAGATATGAAATTGAATAAATACCTCAGCACAAATGATTTGGTAAAAATGATGACATTTTCATTAAGTCTCATTGCCAGAAGGTAAGACCATAATGTTCCTCTTGTTGCCAGATTCAGCTGTTTTAGCTCCACAGCAGAAGCAGATTGCATATTGATGAAATAACATGTTATTTTGCTGATACTGAGTATCTAATTTGTAATACAAAGAAATTGTATCTAATGCTTTTGTTTTTTCCCATTTATATTATTGTTTATGAGTGTAGCCCGGGACCTCGGGTACAGTAATACAAAAACAGTTTGATTTGTACTCAGATGTGTTTTTAGAACAAATGTCAATATATTTCATTAAAGATTATATTGGCTGAAGGTACAGTTCCGGTTTATATTTAAATCAGCCTTATTAATAAATCAGGTTTATAATATAGAAATAAATGTTGACAATTTACCATCAGTTCAGTTATTCTTATAAAAGATTCACACTCCAAAAATGTACAGCTGATTCCTTTAGAAAGTCAGTCATGAAGGAATATTAGGTGCATCTTGTCTAAAATGACCTGAAGATTTTTATAGAAATCTCAGTTAAAAATGTCAGTGTGCTGGATATTTAGAAAATACAGCTAATTTATGGATGTATGGATGTATGGATGGATGGATGTATGGATGTATGGATGGATGGATGGATGGATGGATGGATGGATGGATGGATGGATGGATGGATAGAAAGAGGAAATTTTATTATGTAAGTTTGGAATTTAATTATGAATGTGATGATGCCGAGGAATGAAAAGATATAAAATGGAATACATCAAGAACTAAGCAAG
>NW_015150458.1:1551757-1568242 GCF_000732505.1 Cyprinodon variegatus | reverse complement strand
ATAAAAGATTCACACTCCAAAAATGTACAGCTGATTCCTTTAGAAAGTCAGTCATGAAGGAATATTAAGTGCATCTTGTCTAAAATGACCTGAAGATTTTTATAGAAATCTCAGTTAAAAATGTCAGTGTGCTGGATATTTAGAAAATACAGCTAATTTATGGATGTATGGATGTATGGATGGATGGATGTATGGATGTATGGATGGATGGATGGATGGATGGATGGATGGATGGATGGATGGATGGATGGATAGAAAGAGGAAATTTTATTATGTAAGTTTGGAATTTAATTATGAATGTGATGATGCCGAGGAATGAAAAGATATAAAATGGAATACATCAAGAACTAAGCAAGCAATAGATTGCAGGAGTAGTGTTCTTCAGACAGTTTGTCTGCATTCATGGTTGCCACTTCTTAGTGAAGCTATTTTCAGTGCAGGTGAAATCTGATGTATCGCTAAACAGAAGTATTCTGGGTGAAGTATATGAGGCTGTTATCTGAGCCAAGCTTAGGACATGAGTCTTTTGGCTAAAAATATGTGGTAATAGCACTATAAATAAGTCATACACTGTTACTGTTCTTTAGCCTAGGCATGTATGCATAAACAGGTAATGTGAAGATTTCACTTTAGGTGGAAAGTAATACGTTTCTGATTGCTTTCAGGATAACGTTGACCTTGGGGATTTGATGTTCTCCCTCTGCTACCTGCCTACAGCAGGCAGATTGACCATCACCATGATACAGGCTCGTAATCTTAAGGCCATGGATATAACTGGTGCATCTGGTAAATTAAGTTTGATATTGTTAATCCAGGGTATTTCCACCTGTTGTCCAAGAAAGAGATAAATGCTCACAATCCCTATTTCTGTGTTTTTTTATAAAGATCCATATGTGAAGGTTTCTCTGATGTGTAAGGGTCAGAGACTGAAGAAGAGGAAGACATCTACAAAGAGGAACACCTTAAATCCAGTCTATAACGAGGCCATTGTGTTTGATGTCCTTCCAGAAAACATCGAGCAGATCAGCCTTTTAATAGCAGTGATGGACTATGATCGGTTCGGTTACTTTAAGTTATACCCTATACCATATTTGCATCAGTCATCTCTTTATTATAATTACAATATTAAACTATACGTAAGGTACTCTTAAAGGTTGTGTAAACATTATTTGAAGTCCTGAACATTTATTGTCTGAAAATTTTGTTTCCATTGTCAAAGTTTTCTTTATATTGACCTAGAATTCAAGGCAAGCTAAGATTATATTCTCTCTTCTCTCTCTTTCTACTGCGCCTGTAGTGTGGGCCATAATGAGGTCATTGGTGTCTGTCGAGTTGGCAATGATGCAGACAGCCTCGGTCGAGAACACTGGAGTGAAATGCTCACATATCCGCGGAAACCTGTCGCCCACTGGCATCCTCTTGTTGAGGTGAGTTGGCTTCTCTATAATGTATGTGACAGGTGTTTCCAGGCATGGAAGACTGACCAGGTTTTAATCATGAAGATTTCTTCTTTTTTCCTCTAACCATTTTAAAAGTGGCATCTTACAAAGCTTGACCCTTCTGCTTAGCTTATGAATTATGCCATTGTTTAAACAGTAAAATTTCAAAAGCATTGTTTGGTTTCTTAAAATGTATATTGATAGTTTGATAAATATTTCAAAACCTATTTTTTGAATGTCATTATTTGGAATGCTGTGTTGTGACATATCTCAATAAAAATAATAAAATCAGTGGTTGTTTAATATTTCAAAAATACACTTCAGATATTCCTAAAGGAAAAGCTGTGCCTGATTAATAAAAAATAAATCATATTTTTCCCCCAGACAAGGCAACCAATGTTTGTCAGCTCTGACTGACACAGTAAGATGTTGTTAAAATTAGTCTTAAAAAGACTGCAGCTTATATCACTGCAACACAAATATGTTTTATTCGATTTAGCAGAAGATATTACATTAATATAAACTGTCAGAAATCTTTTCAAAAAACTGAATGACTTGAATAAGTAAACTATATATGTAAACTACAGAACAAATTAAAAAGAATCTGGTTCATCAAGGAAAAACATCAGATATATTAAGGGAAACCTTTAATGCTTTAAGCACTTAAGACTTCTTACTGTCTTGACTAGTTTTTGTCTTGATCTTAAATTTAGTAAAACTCTGTAGGGTTGTGTGGTTTTTTTTAGAGGACCTAAATGCAGAGACGGAAGCTAAAGTGGTTTCTTGCAAATTCAAAGAACAAAAGGTGGCTACTGAAGCAAAAATCCAAAAATAACAAAAAAACAGTCAGGGAAAACACACATGAGGAGCAAGGAAATGACAAGAAACCAGCAAACAGTAACTGAAGAGGAGTATAAACGGGAGAATGAACAAAGACTGGGCTAATCAGCAGATGAGGAACAGGTGTGGACACAAGCATGTAGAGGGGAGCTAAGAGAGGGAGACTGACACAAGGGGGCAACAGGGTAAACAAGAAATACAAAAGAACTCAAATACAACCAAAACCACCTACAATAACACATAATGGAAATGAAACCAATGAAAACTCTAAAAGAGAACTTAAACAGAACCAAAGTCATGACAAACTTGACAAGCATAACTTGAGTTCTTTAAAAAACGCATGGAGCACAAATTAACTTTAGTAAACTGTGTCTATAAAACTTGACAGCGTTTGGATTTAAAAAAAAAAAGACATATACATGAACAAAGTGGAAAGAAAAAAAATAAAACCTTAAAGAATCAATAAAACTACCTGATGTTGAAGTTTGATAGTGGGAAATTGATGGCTTGAAGTTGTTCTGCAGCCTGTTACATTTGTGTGAAGAGGGTATTTATCTTAATACTAAAGTGGGCATAGAGTAAAAAAATAAGTATAACTGCTCTGAATCTGTATTGAGAGTACACATACATCAGAGCAATTTTAAAACAAGTTTTTTTTCTTTTTACAAATCATACTTTCCCTTATTCACAAAGCAGTAAAAGTTGCTATTTGTACCACCCACAGGTGCATGTTTATTCATCCACATCCCAGATAAGCATTTTGTCTCAAAAAGCTTTCATCCTTTTAAATGCAGACAACTGTCTTTGCAGATAGCTTATTAAAAATGTAAATACATACTTTATCTCAATTTACATCTGCTCTCTATGATTGCGAGTCTTATGTTCATATTTATTAATTATTTTGCTTTTGTTCTCTTTTTCTTCTCTTTGCACAGTACCAGGGGACTACAAGTAGTAGCCAAGGAGGATCTTGTAATTCCCTAAAAGCGCCTCCTTCTCCGTAGCCTTCAGCAAAAAAAAAAAGACACTGCTCATTGAGAAGCACATTATGAGTGCTGCTGAGTGTTGTTAAAAAAAAATATTTTAATAAAAAAAGGTGCAGGCTTTTAATGACAGCTATGGAAATGAGAGATGCAAAATTTCTTATGTTGCATGTAGAATGATCGCCAAGATGGATGTTTTGTTTTTTCATGATGTTTCCTTAGAAAACAGGTATATGCAGACATTTTAAGTCTGTGCAATTCCTGCGTTTATACAGATAACACTGTTACTGTTTATTTTTACATAGTCTTGGTACCTGTTTTGAAAAAGTAAAACTGTACTTGCAAGATGTACTTCAAACCAGTTGAACAGCCAAATGTTTTTTCTTTTTATTTAGTGTTGAAGTGGTGCATGGGGTCATGGTTTGGTGAAATATCTTCTCCTGGTTTGTTTGCTTCTGTTCCTAATTTTATATTTCATTATGTTGTACTGTCAGTAAGTGTGCAGTAACAATTTATTTACATACGAAGTATATGTAAGCAGGATATGTTGAATGTTAGAAATAAATAGTGTAATGTAAAAAACATGTTTGTCCATTATTGTGTATTGACATAAAATGTCCCATTTAATCAAGTAGAATATTAATAAGTTAAGGAGTTATAGTAACTTTACTGAATTTAGTAACTTGGTGAAAAACATTGTTTAGATGAATTACATATTATATTGTCGTACGGCTCGGGAATAGAGGACTCTGACAGTAGAATCGAGTTTAAGGTTCTTTTAATACACTGAGGTCAAACACCAAACATCCAATGGAAGCAGGTGTAACAAAAACAGAGGAAGGAAAAGGTCCAAAAACAAGCATTATAAAAAAATAACCAGAAAGCTAAGTTCAAATTCAAAAAGGCTTGACCGCTTGACTCAAAGTACAAAGACGAACTGCCATAGGGAAGCTGCATGAATGAGAAATAACTAGGCCAACAAACTAATGAGGATCACAAACTCCAGGTGAATGACATTAATGAATGACAAAAACAGGAAGTGAAAAGAAATGTAACACATTTAAACTCAAGCCTGGAATACACTGTACGATTTTTTTGCCCTTTTCGGGACGATTTTCCAGTCGTGCAAGAATTTTTTGATTGGTCCGGCTTTTAGCCTAACTGTCCGTCATGCATCGTGTAGTGTACATGGGGTAACGAGGGGCGATCAGCCACTCAGGACAACCTTCCAATTAGGAATCGTGAGATTGGGAGAAAATTAAACATGTTTGAAATTCAGTTTGGCGTTGTGGGCAAATTGCTCATTGGGCATGTTCAAACAAGCATACTTCTTCTTCTTCCTCTCAGAAGAAAGGCTGGTTATACTCTTGCAACTGTGTGTCGCAGTGCGCTTGTTGCAGGTATGATACAAATATTTTTGGTTTATGCCCAATTTTGAAGTGTGGTCTGCGCTATGTTATTCCACACCACAACGCAAGAGGGACAATCATGAGGGGGGTGGATTTCTGTTCATGTTAATGGTTCTTTGATAGATTTTAGACCAAACATTTTGATCAAGCCTAACTGATAAATCAGTTTCCTATTTTCCAGTGGGAAGTGACTCAGCTATAGGAATAGACTCAGTTATTTTCGATAAACACCTATATATTTTGGACAGTAAGTTTGGAGGATTAAGGCTTAGTAAATCCTCCACATTTGGTGCCATTAGCAGACCTGCTTCATTGATCTTAAATCTGTTTTTTTAATTATAGACATATTCTGTATATGTTGTAAAATTAAGCTGCACAATGGGATAAAATAATTCCTTCAAATAAATGTTCCAAAAAACTTTACTATCAAAATTATTTAGATAAATAGCCACTCCTGCCGAATGATAGGTTCCATGAGATTAAAAAAAGAAAAAAAAAAACATGTCCCCAGTTCACTTTTGGTTGTTCCTTGCAAAAAAGAAAGACTGCCTCTCACTTCAAGTCATATGTTTAACAATGAACATAGAAACATAGAAAAGATAGTAGCATAAAGCTTCCATTCACATTTTAACTTACAGGATGCATTATTTTCTGTGTAAAGGTGCTGGCGCCCCTGTCGAGACCTTGAGAGAAGGGGTTCCAAATGTAGGTTCCATATTCTTCTCTCTATCTGTAGCACAGCAAGCCTTTTACTTTCTTTTGCATAAGATATGAATCACATAAAAATCTAGTGTATAAATTTGCCTCTGGATAAAATCCTTGTTGTGCTGCCACTACAAATGATTTAAAGGCCAAATCTGAATACCTAAAATCAATAAAGACATTTAAGCCACAGAGGAAGTTCATCCACTGTGGCCGTATTAAGTTCTATTTGAGCACTCCTAACAGTTAGGAAGGAGCTGGGAAAAAAAAATACAGCATGGTGCCAATTAGCCATTACATTTCGTTGCTTGACAGAATATATAGGCACAGCCCACTTTAACATTTTATTAAAACATTCATTTTTCGGTGTATTCTGTGGGACACATGCTAATGTACACTTTCCAGTGTCACAAGCAACGTAAGGAACTCTCTACATTTAACCCATCCCCTTGGGGAGCAGTGGGCTGCCAAATTTCAGAGCCCTGGGAGCGCTCAAGGACCCAGAGTGGCTGTCTGTGGGAGTGGGGCTTAAACTCACAACCACAGGATTCCAAGTGTCACCTGTCCTGACTTACCACTTGAGCTAGTGAGCCACAACACACCTTCATATTTTCTGGGTTTTATTAAACAGAGAATCAACTGTTTGTTACAACTGTGCAACTTTTGCTTTTTGTAGATCTCTTCCAGATAACTGTTTGTGATGTTTGTGAAGGCTGAGGACGTTTTTGATTCACCAAAGCTCATTTCCTACCTTTCTTTGAATTATTTCCGTTATCCCTGTGAATCGTGAAGGAATAAAAGCTAGAAACAGTAGGTTGGATTGAGCCTATGTCTTGGAACATGATCCTTACAGTGTCTTACAAAATTAAAATAACAAAAAAAGGGTGGCTTTTTAATCTGTTATTCAAGACATTTATCTGACCGAAAAAGTGATGCACATAATAATGTCATGAAAAACCTTGATTGAAAGAACGAGGAGCAAAATAAAAAAACATCCCAGGGACTGATATCTATATAGATAGACAGGGACCTTACAACATTTCAAATTTCTATTTGATTATTTTTTATAACATTTTTTGTTACCTAAAAACATATTACAAGTATATGTAAATAGTTTGATGCTGGTTATATTCTTCACATTGTAACAGCAGTGGAATGTAATTGGACATGGATAATTAAGGACCCTGTGTTTAACTATGATAGGCTTTAAACTTGTGACCTAGCAGTGAACAGCTGTGACCCTTTCAACTTAGTCTGCAGCTGATTATAACACACCATGTGACTTTATCATGACAGAGTGTCATCTGAAATAGGAAAAAAGAGGGAGAGTGTTGGTTGTCACAGCAGAAACCGAGGTGAGTGGGTTGCTTGTTAAGGCCTTGTTAGTGGGCACTGTGTATGACACATTTCTGCTTCTCTATAGAACCAGTGATTCAGCAAGTAGTTGGGGCAAAGAGAGAAAGATCTTTTCACAGCACATCTTACCTGGTGAAATAATTATTCATCTGACATTTGCCTACATAATCTAATAAGTGTACAGCTACCTTAACAAAAACAAAAAAACTGATTTTCAGCAAAAACAATAAAAAATGTATTCTATTAATACATATTAAGAATATTGCTTGCTTGCTTTGCTTTGCTTACAGTAAGAATGTACAACATAGCAGTGAAAAAAGTTTGGGTCCATTCACTATTTTTTTCTGCTATGATCAAATTAGAGTAATAGTGGAAAATTGACAAATTGCCTAACCTTCATGAAGTTTATATTTTAAAGATCCAAATATTAAGACTCTGAGAAAGCTACAACTGTTCAGTTGCAATTTGGTTTTAGACTGTCTGATTGCTTCAAGAGTCTTTTTAAGAGCACATCATAAAAATGCTAAACCTCTCTGTCACAGAGATCATTATTATTTCCTTTTCAAACATCTTCATGATTTAAACATCCTTGGTATTTCTATATGATATGCTGGGAGAGAACTTGATAAAATTTAGGCCATGTAATAATTTTATCTAGAGGTTATTGTGAACTTATTGTGATATGTGCTTTACATCTTTCTTATAGATTGACTGTAACATGATCACCTGATTTTTGAATCATTTGCGCCCCTTGCTGGTAAAAGAAAGGATAGCAAATCACAGCTTTTTTCCTTCACTTGTGCATGTAATCTTCCTTTACATTTAATTACCCTAATTTACTGGAAAAAAAAAGATTTGGATATGATAAAACAAAAGTTAGGAGCAAGCTGTAATGCATTTTTTAGCTAGTATAGTAACTAGAGAATAATCTCAACATTTGAGAAAGAAAACTTGTAGTTTGAATAATGAGGTCACAGAAAACTTATAAAGGCAGCACTCAGATGCTTGCTATAGCCTTGGTGCAGATAGATTTTAAAAAAAGTATCAGAAAGTTATTTTAATAAAGGCAGTGGAAACTGTTGAAGCTTGCTGGCCTGTTTTCGAATTATAAGATTCAGTAATTGACTTTTAGTTTAAATATTAAAAAAATAATAATAATTAATTAATCTTTCTGGTGCATGAACAACCACAAAAGAATATGTAGTTTCCCCAGACTGACAGATAAGCAGATTGCGCTGGCAGATTTAACCCCTTTGTTCTTGCAGCATTCACTTAAAGTAAATTTTTGACAAAGTAAGGGATGCATAGATATGGTGAGCATCTAGATTGTTAAAAGTTGTTTTTATGTAAGAAGAGAAACTTTAATAATTTAGTTCAAAGTGTTTTCCACAAAAAGAGCCTAATTTTCAAAAGGTTTGTGAGTATAAAGGCAAAAAGTATAGCATGAACAAACCTAACCAGGTGTAAATCTGTGAGTGTTTTTCTAATGTATGAAGAAAAGCAGGCACAATCAGTTTTTCTGAAGATGTTTCAGCTCCTGGTGCCTATCTCCAGCAGTCAATGGGCAAGAGGCAGGGTCTACCCTGGACAGGTCGCCAGTCCATCACAGGGCAACATAGAGACAAACAACCATTCATGCACACACTCACACCTAAGGAGAATCACTTAACCCAACAGTCATGTTTTTGGACTGTGGGAGGAAACCGGAGTACCCGGAGAGAACCCACGCATGCTCAGGGAGAACATGCAAACTCCATGCAGAAAGACCCCGAGCCGGGAATCGAATCGAGAACCTTCTTGCTGCAAGGCAGCAGTGCTACCCACTGCTCCACTGATCAGCCAAAAATATTAGCCCTTTTCAGTAGATTGAAAAGCAAATATTTTAGGTTTTTCCCCATTTTATAATTTATTATCATGATACAATTGGGCCGACCTGACATGAATCTAAATCTAAACAAGTTAATGCAGATAGTACAAAGTTTATATTTATCACTTAAGTTTTGAATGTGAGTATTCAGATATGACAAATGATGGGCATGTTAAACTGACTCTGAGGGGGAAAGTTGTCAATTTTATCAGTGCAAAAAGATAAACTTGACCGCCCTTCTTGTAAACATGGCCATGCATATACAGCTGTTTTAACGGAGTTAATGTTGACTGTCTTTCAAAGGTAAACCATTTAAATAATCTGTCAACACCACACACTCAACAAGCTAGTTGTACTCCCACAGCAAAATCCTCCTCCTTTCGCTTCTGGCTCTTTCATAGGGACTTACCCAAACTTACCCAATCAGGTTTTGGCACACGATCACTTTATGGTAATTTGGCATAAGCCAGATGGAGATGTGTTATTTTTTTGTTTGAATTCTACACAATATCCATCTGAAAATATTTGCAAGAGGGAGGGGACATTCATATTGTTGAAAGAAACTCTAAATCAAGTCGCAAATCGAGACTGTGCATCACACTGATAAACATATAAATAGTACTCAACTCAGATGTTTTTCTACTGCATTTTTGCACTATATATATGTGTTTGTTTTTGCACTGCTCTGAACTTTCACATCAATGCCTTTTGCACCATGTTCTTCTCCCACAGCGTTTACATTTGATCACTGCTGCCCTTTATGAAATGGAAATGTCCCTTTTCAACTCCAAACTGCTGCTCAGTCACTGTCTGAATGCTGTATAAATGAAATTTTTCTTTGTATACACTCCATGTATACCAAATGATAAAGTCATATAATTGTTTGAACTTATAAATCACCACGTGACACATGCCTCCCATTATGAGCTTTTAAAAATGTTTTCTTTTTAATTCTTTTAAATTCGCAAATCTTGGAACAAATCTTGCTTGCAAGGTAAACTTTATGGCACAAGGCCGGTAAACCTCAGATTGATAGGTGACAGCTTTGCAAAAACTTAGACCACTTTTATTATTTTGTATACACATAGCGTATAAAGAAACAAATTCTGTTTTGTACAGCTTACAGAAGTTCATGAAGATGGGTGAGGGCATACCATACCATACCAACTTTATTTATGAAGCACTTTATGCACCTGACAGGACCAAAGTGCTGTACACAATCATAAAATACAATAAAATAATAAAATAGAAAAAAAACGAGTGTAAAATACAAATTAGTATACAAAGAGAATAAAACAAAGTAAAACCTCTCAAATTGTGCCAAAAGCCAAGGAAAAAAGATGAGTCTTAAGAAGGGACTTAAAAACAGCAAGAGAAGAGGCCTGTCTTATGCTCAGAGGCAGATCGTTCCATAGCTTAGGAGCTGCCACAGAAAAAGCACGGTCTCCTCTGAGTTTGCATTTTGTCTTTGGGACCCTCAGAAGCAACTGATCAGCTGACCTGAGGGAACAGGAGGGTGTATAAGAATGCAACAGCTCAGACAGATAAGAAGGGGCAAGGCCATTAAGACAAATAAACAAATAAAAGAATTTTAAAATCAATCCTAAAATGTGCTGGCAGCCAGTGTAAGGAAGCTAAAACAGGGAAAATGTGGTCGAATTTTCGTGTACCTGTTAAAAGACGTGCAGCAGCATTTTGAACCTTTTGAAGTTGGGAAATATACAAGTCACTGACCCCTGTATAAAGTGAGTTACAGTAATCCAGCCATGTGGTCACAAATGCATGGATCACTGTTTCATAATGTTGTTTTGATAGAATGGGTTTTACTTTGTCTAGCTGCCTTAAGTGGAAAAAGCTGGACTTTATAACGGCTCTGATGTGCGCTTCCATTTTAAGACCAGCATCCATCTTAACCCCTAAATTAGTAATAACCGGCTTAACGTACTGAGCCAAGGAGCCAAGACTAGTCACAGAATCAGCAGTGGATCTGCCAAAGATCATTACGTCTGTCTTGTCTTCATTGAGTTTTAAGAAATTTAGGGCCACCCAGGCCTTCACATCTTCAAGACATAAAAACAGACCGAAGAGAGGTGGAGTTTACATTTTTTAGCGGTAAGTATATCTGTGTGTCAGCTGCATAGCAGTGAAAGGCAATCCCATGTTTTCTAAAAATAGAGCCGAGAGGAAGAAGGTAAAGTAAGAATAGGAGCGGGCCTAGAACTGAGCCCTGTGGGACACCACACGACAGTGGAGCAGAGGGGAACCTATGGCCATCAAGACAGACTTAAAAAGTATGTTCAGCCAAATATGATCTAAATCAATCTAGAGCTATGTGACCGATGCACAGCCACTGTTCCAGAATGAAAAGTAAAATGACATGATCAACTATATCAAGAGCAGATGATAAATCCAACAACACCAAAACAACAACGTCACCTGAATCAGTTGCTAAAAGTATATCATTAAAAACTTTTAAAAGGGCTGACTGTTGGGAGCTGGAGAAGTTCCATCTTTCTCCAGCAGAGTCCGCCGTGGATCCTTCTGAGTGAGCCTCCTGCACAGCTGCAGCCCATCAGATCATCAGAGGATCCACCATATAAGCTGTCTTCAGACCTTGCCTCAACGCCGCAGTGTTGATCCAGTTGGTCAGCGCCTAAGCCTAGACTCTCAGTGTATCTTTGTGACTTCGAATCCAGCCAGGATTCTAACCGTTGTCTCTATCTTCCAGGAAACCTGTGTCTCCTCTGTGAAGCTCTGGAAGAGCTAACCTGCCGAACCGACCCTCAGAGCCAAACCCGAAGAACTATAGAGAACTTCCATGCAGCTCTGGACTAAGAGCTGGAAAACCCAAAGCCAAGGTCTGTTCATTTCTAGACGTGAGACGCTGAAGCAGCAAGCGGACTCTGCTGATCAACTCCTCTCCAGATCCAACAGTGACTGTCCCAAAGCTAACCTCAAGAACCCTCAAGGTACAATCAGTTATCATCAAGAGATCAAGCTCCAACGTGCTAAGCTAACTGAACTGTCTCTCACGCAGACCCCAGTGAACCAGTGTCCAGGCCTGAGCCAGAACCAGTACAATCTGTGTGCTTGTGTCAAATAAACTTGTTGAACTTTTATTCCTGTGTCCGTCAGTGGTGTTCTGCATCATTGGGTCACTTTCAGAGTACCCATCATGACACTGACTCTGTGCTATGAAATGGTTTAAAACCGCACTAAAAATCCTCTGATATATTATGTTCATTAAGATAAGTCATTAGCTGATTACAGACTACCTTCTCAAGAATTTTTGAAATAAAAGGCAATTTAGAGATAGGTCGATAATTTGCCAGAACAGTAGGATCCAAAGCTGGTTTCTTAAGTAGAGGCTGCAGAACTGCATGTTTCAGAGTTTTAGGAACAATGCCCAAGGACAAGCTGCTATTTACAAGAGCAAGGACAGAAGGACCTATAGTAGAGAAAACTTCTTTAAATAATTGGGGCAAAATAACATCATCCGCAGAACCAGTTGGCCTTAAGTGACTAACGACCTCCTGCAATGATTGCAAGTTCACACATTTAAAGCTGTGGAAAACACCAGAACAAGGCACCACAACTGAAGGATCATAAGAAGAGGTGACAAACTGGGCCCTAATAGAAGCAACTTTCTCATCAAAAAAGTGTAAGAAGTTTTCCCATGCAGCAGGTGAGGTCTCCATAAAGCCACTATGTGAATCATAGGTGGGCTCTCCTCCTCCTCTGCTGGAACTACAAGCGCTTTTGTGTGCTTTTGTGCCCTTTTAACCAGTTAGGTGGTGNATATACAAGTCACTGACCCCTGTATAAAGTGAGTTACAGTAATCCAGCCGTGTTGTCACAAATGCATGGATCACTGTTTCAAAATGTTGTTTTGATAGAATGGGTTTTACTTTGTCTATAGCTGCCTTAAGTGGAAAAAGCTGGACTTTATAACGGCGCTGATGTGCGCTTTCATTTTAAGACCAGCATCCATCTTAACCCCTAAATTAGTAATATCCGGCTTAACGTACTGAGCCAAGGAGCCAAGACTAGTCACAGAATCAGCAGTGGATCTGCCAAAGATCATTACCTCTGTCTTGTTTTCATTGAGTTTTAAAAAAATTAGGGCCACCCAGGCCTTCACATCTTCAAGACATAAAAACAGAGACCGAAGAGAGGTGGAGTTTACATTCTTTAGCGGTAAGTATATCTGTGTGTCAGCTGTATAGCAGGGAAAGGCAATCCCGTTTTTTCTAAAAATAGAGCCGAGAGGAAGAAGGTAAAGTAAGAATAGGAGCGGGCCTAGAACTGAGCCCTGTGGGAAACCACATGACAGTGGAGCAGAGGGGGACCTATGGCCATCAAGACAGACACAAAAAGTATGTTCAGCCAAATATGATCTAAACCAATCTAGAGCTATGTGACCGATGCCCAGCCACTGTTCCAGACGGCAAAGTAAAATGACATGATCAACTGTATCAAAAGCAGATGATAAATCCAACAAAGTCACCTGAATCAGTTGCTAAAAGTATATCATTAAAAACTTTTAAAAGGGCTGACTCTGTGCTATGAAATGGTTTAAAACCGGACTGAAAAACCTCTAATATATTATGTTCATTAAGATAAGCCATTAGCTGATTACAGACTACCTTCTCAAGAATTTTTGAAATAAAAGGCAATTTAGAGATAGGTCGATAATTTGCCAGAACAGTAGGATCCAAAGCTGGTTTCTTAAGTAGAGGCTGCAGAACTGCATGTTTCAGAGTTTTAGGAACAATGCCCAAGGACAAGCTGCTATTTACAAGAGCAAGGACAGAAGGACCTATAGTAGAGAAAACTTCTTTAAATAATTGGGGCAAAATAACATCATCCGCAGAACCAGTTGGCCTTAAGTGACTAACGACCTCCTGCAATGATTGAAAGTTCACACATTCAAAGCTGTGGAAAACACCAGAACAAGGCACCACAACTGAAGGATCATAAGAAGAGGTGACAAACTGGGCCCTAATAGAAGCAACTTTCTCATCAAAAAAGTGTAAGAAGTTTTCCCATGCAGCAGGTGAGGTCTCCATAAAGCCACTATGTGAATCATAGGTGGGCTCTCCTCCTCCTCTGCTGGAACTACAAGCGCTTTTGTATGCTTTTGTGCCCTTTTAACCAGTTAGGTGGTGTTTAAAGTCCAGGTGAGGTTGTCTGTGATGTGCACCCCAGACATGGGCAATGTGGAGTCAATAAGTCATCTCCATGTCATGTATTTAATCTACCCAGCAAATTCACCAGGTGAGTCCAATCTGCACAGGTTAATTCACAGTGAAGATTGGACCTCACCTGCTTCAGTGGCTGGGTAGAACAAATACATGACATGGAGATGACTTGTTGACTCCACATTGCCCATGTCTGGTGCACCCCCAGGAATTTGGTGCTGTTGACCAACTGTACAGCTGAGTTGTTGATGTGCAGTAGAGCGTGGTTAGGCCGATTCTTCCTAAAGTGAACGATGATCTCCTTCTTCCTCTACACATTCAGTGTCAGGCTGTTATCTCTGCGCCAGTCCACCAGTTGCTCCACCTCCTCCCTGTAGTCCTGGTCTTTGTCGTCTCTGATGACGCCCACCTCCGTAGTGTCTGCAAACTTCACAATGTGATTGGTGATGAACCTGGGGATGCAGTCATGTGTCACCAGGGTGAACAGCAGTGGGCTCAGGTCACAGCCCTGTGGGGAGCCTGTGCTTAGGGTGATAACATCAGAGGTGTTCTTTCCGAAACAGACTGACTGAGGTCTGTCCAACCCCAGTAACTCTCTTTCTGATTGGCTAATATCATGGCTCTGCTAAGTTTCATTGGTTGAGAGCAGCCTCAGTTTAATACCTTGACTAAAACTTCTGAATTGCAACTAACCAAGATCAAGTGGATCTATTTTTCCCTCTCATTTTCTTGTTGATGGAAATATGACACAGCAACAGAAAACTTTAATCCAAGTTATATTTTGGTTTTATCCATATTCTCCCAGTCCTCTCCTGGATCATCTACATGTATATGCTCTCTGGCAAAACTGAAATGGCCCTGGACATGCACACAATATTTTACCCAAAATTTTAAGATTGCTGTAATTGTATTATTGGATTGCACCCAGAGTGTCCCTGATTGCAGCATCAGGGACACTCTGGGTGGTATCTGCCCCATCTAGCTGGCAGCCCTGTGGCCGGATCCTACTGCATTAAATGGAGATGGACTTAACTGATAAACCATGGTTTCCAGTGATAGAAGGTGCCCTGCAAAAACCGCAGCCACTGCAGATCAGCAGATCCACTTGTTTCAAACGCTTTGAATTTTCCCAGTGTCTGTCTCGCCTGGATTCTGGGTCTTACATCTTACCCTTACTTGATGCTTAATAATTTTTACAGTAAAACTTAATTATTTGAAGTAAATAATCATCAAGCTTAGGTATTAATAAATTATTGTTTGCTTACTCTAAGTTAATACTAATGAATATATTTGTTTCAAATACATAAAGTGTATTTTTTGAATTGCATATGTCATGATCCTGGCACTGGCCTGATTGTTCATTTCACTCACCTGTTTAGATCTGCCTGGTTTCTCATTACTGCTTATCTGATCCACCTGTTTTCAGCTCATATATATGCTGTGTGTTTTCCAGCTACCAGTGCCAGATTATTCAAGCTGTTTTGTGTGAGTAACTAGCATTCTGTTTGTTGTTCTGATTATCTGATTGTGACCTTTTTCTGTCATGTGGAGCCCAAGTTTTGCTTTGCCCCTGTCTGCTCTTTAATCTGCTCTGTTCTGGACTGATTCCTGGATTCTACTACTGTAGGTCACCAAACTTGGACTGTTCTTCGACCTCGGCTTGGATTCCCCTTCTTTACCTCATCGGCTCTCTGATCTTCTGGTCTGTGAAATTGGTTCTGCTATGACTTTGGCTTTGGACATTCCCTTCACGACTCTGTTGCCCCTCTGTATCGGCTGGCATCAGCTCCACTCTGAAACAGGTCAGTGACTATTTAATGGGATCCAGTGTATCCGCTTTAGCTGACGAGCAGCCGCACACTGAGTGTTCAATAAAGACTTGTTTTGCTCCACATTTTCATAATCACATTAATGCTATGGGATGAGATCTAACTTGGGGCCCCAGATCTAGGGAGACTAACAATGGTTTTGTATGTCTTCAATTTTTATACACTTGCTGCCACAGTTTATTTATTCACACCAACTGGCTTGTCTATTGTAGAGTCACTCTTCATACCAATTGTAGGTGTATGATTATTTTCCTGGTTTCCGTTGACAGATCTTTGGTCCTGGCCATGGTTGAGTTCTGAGTATGACTGTTTGAGGCCTCTGGACGGATGTATTTTATACAGAAAAAAAGTTCAAAAAGGGGACATTATTACAGGTAGCTGGTATAGGACAAAAGTACTTACCGTGTTAAAAAAGTTATACATCTGTGAGGACCAAAAATCTTGGTTGTGAGTGACAAAATCTTCATTTTCCACCATAATTTAAAAAGAAATTATTTTTTAAAAATCCTAAAATTTGAAATCCTAGATTATGCTTAATGTCTAACATATGTGTCTGTCTAAGATCTGCTGACCAGAACTTGTTAATGGTCCCTCGAACCAGTTTTAGGATGAGAGGTGATGGGTACTTCCAAGCTGTAGCACCCAGACTGTGGAATGCTCTACCATTTTACCTGTGTTTGGTGAACTCCATGGATGATTTTAAAAAACAACTAAAAACATTCTTTTTTTTAATCAAGCATTTTAGACTCATTGGTATGATTGTATTTATTTTGTCTATATGTGTTTTATATTGTGCTGTATTGTATTTTATGCCTCATGCTATCATTGTATTTATTTTGTCTATATGTGTTTTATATTG
>NW_015150458.1:1547162-1551564 GCF_000732505.1 Cyprinodon variegatus | reverse complement strand
TATTATGGAATAGTGAAGATTCTTTGAGTAAAAAAAAGACACTTCAGGAAGCTGCTAATAACAATACAAACACACGTTTGTTTTACTGCTAGAAAAAGGAGACAGATTCTAATTGACTCAAAATATTTTTTTTCATATATGGTAGAGTGGGACAGAACAAGGAAATTAATTTTAGCTTAAAGCAGAGAGGTGAGGAGGGGAGACGGTGTCCAGTGACCAAAAAGAAATGTAACCAAAACACAGCAAATTAAAAAAATAAAAAGAGGATCTGCACAAGACTGGAACACAAAAGCAGAGTTTAATATAAAAAGTAAAAAAGAAACAAGACAAAATTAGGAAATAAAACTTGAAATATTATTTTGCTCACATGATACACTCAATTCTAAGTCTAAATAGAACCCAAGCCATCCAATTCCCTTACGGCAAAAAGCAGCAGGTACAATTCAAGCCATGTGGCAGAAGTATAAGCAGACCATCTAAACTATTATAGATTAATATTAATTAATACAAAACCAAACTACAAAAAAAGACTAATTCTATCATTGCCCTTCATGCTGATCAGTTTCAATCAGTATGGACAGATGTGCAGGCAGAATGATACATGAAGACACAGCAGCTGCACTAGAAAATCTTTTCACATAAAGAGGAGGCAAAAAATTGCCTTAAGGCCTGGAATGAAAACAGTCAATGGATCGATCCGTATAAGAAGTGAAAACAAAGGAGGGAAGGCTAAACCATAATTTTAAAAACTACATAAATTACACTTGCGTATTCTTTAAGAACAAATAGGCAGCAAAACACATTAGCAACCCTTCCTGGAGACCAGTTATCAAAAGCAGAGGAAGCATCATGGTGTAGGCAAATTGCCACACAGAAGGCAATGTCTTTTGTACAGAAAGCTTTGCTGGCAGTCTCAAAGTGGCAGCACATTATTTATGCTTCTACACTATGATGTAAATGACAGACCTTTCTCAGTTTTCTATGTAGGGGGACTTGCACAATCAGTAGCTGACTAAATACTTTTGCTCCACTGTATGTGTACGTGTGGTATATGGCCTCCCTGAATACAGATCTTACTGTAGTAAGAAAGGCAATTGATGGCTCCCTTTACAGTTTTTAGAGAGCCTTTTTTTTTTTTTTGTAGTTATTTCTTGGGTTTCTTTTCAGGGCCTCTTAAGAATCTCAGTATAGGCCTGATTGTTTTGCATGTTAATCAGTTGTTTTTGTGTAGCCCTGTGCATCTAACTTTGTCTGCTGGCAAATGGTGCAAAAAATCAATTTAGTAAGTTTGCCCTCATGAAGAGCTAAATCAGCCATCCCCAAAGTTGGTCCTTGAGGGTCGCTGTCCTGCAGGTTTTAGAGGTTTCCCTGCTCCAGCACAGCTGATTTACATTAATGGTTGACAGGCTTTTACCTAACTGCAATCATCAGAATCAGCTGTGCTACAGACTCTCCTGTATTCTCTTGTGAGCTTGAGAGTGAAATCCAATATAAGTCCAACAACAACTTGTAGAGGATGAGGAAAATCATCTTTTATTTTTCCCAATCATGGTTGTAGGGTATGTCCCACATTGTGCCAAACAGCTCTCTGCTCTTTATTTCTCTTTCCCTATTGATATATTCCAATAATGCAGATAAATCATAGGAAAAAAAATGTAGTTAATTGATTTTAATTTCTTATAATGCCAGTAGCTGGATTTAATGCCCCTGGATTTAATTTTCTATTAAAAATTAGAAAGTTTCCATAGTTGTTCCTCCTCGCCCAGCATTTGCTCAATCAGTCATTTAATAAACTAGAAATACAAAATTATTTTCAAAGCGTTAAGTTGCCCTGAGTTTACTTTTGTTTTGAAAGGGCTCTATATAATTAAACTTAACTGAAGTGAAAATAAACACTGTAAGTATGATCTTGGGCCTTATGTGGATGAAACAGTGACAATGTTTGACACCCTGGTCACCAAATGAGAGGAGTCTAAACCCCAAAGCCACATTCAGGATATTGTTGACATACAGTGTCACAAAGTATCAGGAATGCTGTTAGGGTTTTGCAGCTTGATCATGATTCTCAGCTTTGCTCTGCAGATAAACATTTTTTCTAAGACCAAAAAAAGTGAATAAGCAAAGACAGAAAATTCCCATTTAGCATCATATACCAAATTATTCCATAATGAATTTGCCCAAACTCTCAAGTTTTGATTTTGATGCTGTACCTTTTGTCTAAGTCTCACATAGTACACTTGAGCAGTAAACTGCATTAACTACAGCTTCAAGTGGAACATGTAATTGCTAAATTTTAAAAACTATCTAAAGTGTAATGTAGCTTAGGTTCTATATAAATGATTATTACAGCTTAACAGCAGGGCATCCCTGAAAATCATTTTCCTCTTCTCGCCACCTGCAATTAATGTGTATTGTTTTGATGAGCTGCTTGCAAAAGTGCTCCTATGTTTGCATAGTTAAATTCAATTAAATTGAAAGAAAATATTTAAAAAAATATTATATTAATCCCAAAGTAAAATTAATCTTGACAAAATATAAAATACTATCAAGAGGGATAATTGATGTAGGGGGGACAGAAGGGGGTGAAAAATAAAGGTACACTTAGTAACCAATGTTTAGCCATACAGTTAATGATATATTAAAATGCAATAAAGAGGAGGAGCATGTTTTCTTCACAGTGCCATTTTTTCCACAAGCTGATCACCGAGCATTATAACGTCATGGAATTATGTACATTATTTGCCTGAAAATACTATAGATGTGCTGTATAATACATACCAACCAGTTCTGTAATATGATTCAAATTAGATTTGTTGGAGGTTCTTAAAGATTTCCTCTTGGTCCAAGCGTTATTTTATTCCACTTTCTAGTCTTTCATCCAGCTAAGCAACATCTGGGGGGTTGTTTTTTTTTGTCTGGTTAGAAGTGTATAAATGGCACTAGTAATGAGTTCCAGAGCTTTAATTTGCAGTTTAGTAATAGTTCTATTCCTTTCTCATATTTTATTTCTTAATCATTCCTCCTTTTCCTAGCCAGAAATATTCTTTTTTAGTAAATGGTTCAAGTAAGGCACCAACAGTATTTTTCTGTTGTTTAGATTTGTTCCTACACCCCTCTTCACTCTTTTCCACTGCCTCCTCCCCTTCTGAATAGCCTTTACTGACTGTGTGCCCCTCACCACATCTGAGAAGCATATGGTGGAGAAAAAAAAGTTTTCTTTCCTATATTTCCATTTAGACAGCCCAAAAAAAGCTGGGTTGCTAAAGGGCCAAAGGAATCAGGGATTCAAAAATAAGATCATACGCGAGAATGTTTCTTACAGAAATAGAAAAAATATTCTCCAATCACACACAGAAAAATGCAAAAATAGGACATTCAAAATCAAGAAGTGAAAGAAAGAAAAACAGAGCAACTGAAAGTAGATAGAAAAAGTAAGAGAGGGTGTGGGGGATGGAGGGACAGGAGGGAAAGTAATGCCAACTGGCATACTTTGACTTATTCAGCTCAGCTGCAGAAGTCTAAGGCAGCCTGAGCTCCAAACCACATAGACCTAGATCCTTCCTGCACGCTCCACATCTGCAGCATTTGGTTCTAATAAAAGAAGGAGAGCATGCAGTGTAGTTAAAAGCCACTGTTTTGGTTGTGTGTGCTGGTACTTCATAGTATATGCTCATTTCTGTTAGACATAAGAAGGAAGAGCTCAACTATGGATTTGCACAATGGAGTATCATATTGATTTCTACAAACACTTCCCCTGGCTCAGAAGGGTAAGGTTATTTTATTACACTTCTGTAACAGAAATAGGTTTGAAGTTTTTTTTTTATTACCAAAGTTACTTCATCAACTGTTTCCAAAGAACTCACTCAGAGTTATTTGCAATCTTTTTGAGAAGAATGGGATTACCTGGCAGTGGGCGATGTACTTGTTTACTGTGGCATGCCAGTTAATTCACCAAATCCCTACCCCCTGTAGAGCCAGTAAACTTGACCCATATCTTTTTCCAGGTCTTTGTTTCCCCCCCCCCCTGTTTGGGTCTATTAATAATTATTAATCAAAGAACTGTAATATTGAGTGAGCAACTAATTTTGAACAGCTACCATTAATCATATATTTATATCAATAAGTGAAAGAGTAACATAATAATCATTTGATTTCCAGGCTGACAAAAAAAAAAAAAAAGTCTTCTTTCTGACTGACTTGTAACCCGAAATAAAGTTTTCCTTTCACCCCAATAATCTACTGTGATAGGCATCAGCCCTCTCCATGCCCCCTCTGTGATAGGTTATCCTATACAATGGATAAATGTTTGGATGGATGGATGGATGGATGGATGGATGGATGGATGGATGGATGGATGGATGGATGGATGGATGGATGGATGGATGGATGGATGGATGAACTT
>NW_015150458.1:1534971-1545171 GCF_000732505.1 Cyprinodon variegatus | reverse complement strand
TATATATATATATATAGATATATATATTATTGAAAATGCATCCAGGTGCAGTGGGTAGCACTGCTGCCCTGTAGCAAGAAGGTTCCGGGTTCAATTCCCAGCCTAGAGTCTTTCTGCATGGAGTTTGCATGTTCTCCCTGAACATGCATAGGCTCTCTCTGGGTACTCTGGCTTCCTCTCACAGTCCACAAACATGACTGCTAGGTTAGTTTGCTTCTCTAAATTCTCATTAGGTGTGAGTGTGAATGGTTGTTTGTCCTGTTTGTCTCTGTGTTGCCCTGGGATAGAATGGCTTCCCTGTCCAGGGTTTATCCTGCCTCTCCCCCTTAGACAGCTTGAGATAGGCACCAGCACCTCTCAAGACCCTGCTAGGGAAAAGCTTGATGGAAAAAATGGATGGCTGGATGAAAATGCATCCATTGGTTGTACAGCAGAATAAAATGTGTTTTCACCCATTTAACATTTTTCAAATCTCTTTGTAAAAGCTGTTTATTGGTAAAAGGTGGCCTCTCATCCATCTCTTGAAAAGGAAGGCTTATCATTATTTGAGGCAACCGGTGTACATTTTATACATCCACTGTTAGAAAACTGTATCCTCCAGAACCTGAGTACCTCTTCCACAGAGAACAGGGTTTATCAGATTGAAAAAGCAAGATTTGTTGATGGACTTTTTACTTATTTCCAACAAACAAGTGTAAAACCAATTAATTTAACTTGTTGCTCCAACAATTTAAACATGAGAAGTCGAAGAAAATAACCTGTTGTTCAACTTTGCAGATGGCAATGAGAATAAAATGCTTGGAATCCCTTGGCATGGGCTACAACTGTGCAATCTAATTTGAGGATACTAATATCTAT
This sequence comes from Cyprinodon variegatus, assembly GCF_000732505.1. Taxonomy (NCBI): domain Eukaryota; kingdom Metazoa; phylum Chordata; class Actinopteri; order Cyprinodontiformes; family Cyprinodontidae; genus Cyprinodon; species Cyprinodon variegatus. The sequence goes on along the minus strand of NW_015150458.1, from coordinate 1,544,313 downwards.
CTGCAAACTATGTTCTAAAAAATATTTTGGTTTGTAATATTTATTTTGACATACAAAATCCCACATAGGTGAGTGTATTGACAGACCAGGTGGAGGCTCAAGGAGTAAAGATCCATGATTTGGAGAGTTCCTTGATGGAGCATCAACACAAACTCATCTGTACAGAGGAGATGCTACATCAGGTAGATGCCAAAATAACTTTGACTTATACTGATCTGTCTTGCATACACTGAAAAAAAGATGTGTTAAAGATGACTAAAATAAGAAAAGCCTGATGTTAAATATAACACTAATTTGAAAACAAAAAAAATTGTTCCATCTTCTAAGCTACAACAGGGCATGAAGATAGTCCATCTCTTTTAAACATACTAATTTCTCTGTAGTTTCCTGTGTTTCTCTGCCTCACATTTAGAAATTATTTTCTTGGATTCCAGTGACAGTGGCTTTAGGATACCTTGACTACAAAAATATTTAAGATGCTCAGACTCTTTCCTGTAGAGTTTTAGCTCTTGGTGCCTGTCTGGTTTATGCAGGGCTAAACTCACCCGTCTGGGCAGGAGATTAACTGAGCAGCAAGCCACACCCCCCAACTGGTAACAACCATGACTGCTCACATGCAGGCGTCTGGAGAGAAGGAGAGAGACGAGAAAGACAGCAGAGGGAGGGATAAGGGGAAAAAAACAAGGAAGGGAGAAACAGCTGTAAAAAGGTGGAAAAATAGTAAGGAAAAGAAGAATGCTCCTGCTGTTGAAGTTGACTGTGCTCTGTTGGCATTTAGTTGTTTGCTTCAGTCTTCAAAAAGTTTGTTAGAAGCTACTGGATGGACAGGGTGGATGAAACCTTATCCCACTTGAACTTGGAGACATTGCTTGCATGAAGGCATTACGGGTAGACACTGGATAAACCAGGTATTCGTTTTCTTTCTTATGTTGCAACTCTTGCAAAATCTCAACTTTAGCCTGAAGGGAAAACAAACAATTAATTCAAAAACTGGTTTATAACTTTGTCTCTTTTACAGAAACCTAATTTAAGTTTTCTTTTTGTTAAAGGGTCAGTTTCTTGGAGATGTGGTCGAGGCTTTGAACTTGAGCTTTAAATATTTTCCTGGTGACAGTTAAATTTTTCCATGCGCTCTCTAAAGGGGGCCAAGATCTTTTGGAGAAAAAAGCAAACATTCAAAATATTTATCTCCACTAAAGTTTCAAGCTCATTTCTGGACATTCAGCACCTGCTTGGCATGAACCAAATTAGAAATACATCTACCCCCATGGTCTGGTGTAACTGATGGCTACAAAGCCTTTGGTTATCTACAGTATCTTACCGATATGTTAAATTGTGATTTCTCAGTTTTAAAAAGGAGGTCATTCATATACGGAGGACAGGGAAATGCACCTGTCAAAGATATTTTGATAATCTGTCAATGAATGTCTTGCATGCTTTTTCTTGGTCTAACCCCCTCCCTCCTCTCTGCTATGTGCTCTGAGCGAGCTGCGAAATAGGCATTATAAATAGTGGTCATGAGTTGTGTATATTTAGCCAACCAAACAGCTTCAGAAACCACTGTGGTTTGTGTGGATAGGGCTGTCACTAGATAGGTGGTAGCTTGCTGTGCCTCACACTTCATGCTGCCTTTGTAGAGCAAACACTGTATATTGTATATAATTGAAGGGATATATGGCTGCACCTCTCTGTCTTTTTTCCCACTCATGCTGTGTGTCATTGACGACAGGAGCTCGTGCATAGGATGTCCCTCGAGAAGCAAAAGCTGAATCTTGTAGGGGAGGTTTCTAATCTGAAACTGAAGCTGGCCGACATGGAGGGAAAACAAGTGCATGCGAATGTGAGGCAAGACAAAGCAGAGGTGAGACTGAAGTAGACTGATATAAGTTTGTCATTTTCACATAAACTTAATGCCTGTATATAAAAAAAAGTTTATTTGAGCATATGTACTTAATTAGTAATTGACTTATAGCAAAGCTAATAACTACATATTTTGTACAGTGCAATGAAGGGGCTTTCTTTTTAAATTCTCTAAAGCTTGTTTTTTTTAGATGAAGGTCTTTAATAATTAGAAATGTAAACATGGCTCTGATACAAATGACATGGCTTAAAATAATAATCTGCTTATCATTCTAAAGCAATTCACTCAACTGTTGATTTTATAGAAGCCTTTAAACACTTACAGACTCACAGTGGAAAAATAAAATCACCCAAATACTGCTTTTATTATTCCTTTTATGAATTAGATTTAAAATTTTTCCAGAGTTTAACCAGCTTATGTGCTCAACATTTATGTTTTAGGATGTGTTATGTTACCGCCTGACTTCCTGAAGTCTAGAAATTGAAAGCAGAACTTTAAACAGGCAGGATACCACAGTGTAAATACTTAGTCTAAAAGCTAATTGTCAAAAGATATCTTATCCTCAGTTTAAAATAGTTCAAAAAGTGTTGTATTGTTTGATAGCCCAAATATGTGAGGGTTTTGTTATTGTGGTCTCAGGAGAGTTTTCAAAATAAATTAAATGAATATTTCCACATTTTTTATTTTTAAAATAATTGGAACGGGATTATTTTTTTAATGGAAGTTTTTGTTTTTTAAGTCCAAAATAATATTACACCAGCTATACTTTTACCACAGGCTTTGACTTAGACCAAATATACTCCTTTCATCACAATAATTGTCCTCCATGTTCTTCGCTTATTACATAAACTTGTCCTCACATATGCATGGCTGTATGTACACACAAACAAGTGTTTGGGGGGGGCTCTTGGCTCTGAAGCAAACAAGCTCATGTTTAAAATTAGATATGGAGGCCCTCCATATCATTTGTCATAACTGCTGTACTGGACCCTAAGTAAAAAATGTTCTGTCCACAGTCCAGGCAAAACCAACAGCTCTCTTTTATTAAAAATACAAAAAAATGTTTTGGACAAACAAATGTTATCTTATATTTGAATATTAGCACGTTTTCCAATATGCATGCCTTTAGATACTGCATCAGTTTTAATTGTAGCCATATAATTTTAGCTTCAGTTAAAAAACAAAAAAACAAACAAACAAAAAAAACATGTTGATTTTTTAGAATGTATAAAAGAGACAAAACAAACCAAGCAATGAAAAAAAAAAGTTCAGGGATCAGCAACCTTTACAACCCTGGGAGCCATTTTGCCTTCAGTCCAGCAAAGCAACATTTATTTAGATCCCCAAACAATAATTCACAGCAAATTAGCTTTAAAGTTTACCTAATATAATTTTATAGTATTATTATGAAGGTTAAATACATTTTCCTCAAAGGGACATTACATTTTTAATGAAATTTACAAAAAAGGCAGTAGTTTTCAACCCAATGCTCTTCGTAGAAATGTTATTTTACATAAAATACCTAGAAGACACTGCTAACGCTAGCAGTTTTCAGTTACTAAAACAAGTGAAAATTTTAGACATGTCTGAAATTTCTTTAGATTTTTTTTTTGTTTTGTTTAGAAATGAATGTAATTTAACAGCATAGACTTTTAAAAAATACAGTATGTACAAGTCCAGTAAGTTTCTCCCTTTTTCTAAATGCTATTTTTTTTTCCCTTTTCTTCTCACTCATATCTTTCAGACTGTAGTGAATTTCATTAGTGAACTGCAGGAGCAGATGTGTCAGTTTCAAAAAGAGATCAATAGCAAGATCCAGGAGAAAAAGCCCTCGGAGATCTCGACTGAAAGCAGGTTTCCAGCGGTGTGCTCTGAGTCTGCCATAAGCCGAGGCAAAAACCTCCCCACATGCTATGATGGACCCTCAGGGGGTATGCACAGGACAGATGGGGCTCCAGACAGACCTTTGGGGAGCCCAAGAGAGGGTAGCTCAGATGCAGAGCAGCCATGCCACTGTGGAGAAGAAAGAGTAGGCATAGTTCAACTGCATGGCTTCTATTGTTGGCACTAAATGGATCTTCTCAATGTGTTGTCTCAATGTTTTGTCTTCTGTAACTTTTATCTAATATTTTAAGTAGCTTTGAATTTAGCTTAATAAACAGAGCAATACCCTTCTTTTCTAGATTAATATACAATTTTAAGAATCTTTAATAATAGCATTTTATTAGTAATAACAATTGGCATCTTTATGACAGCAGCTGGATATAAAGCCTGATAAAATGCTTCCTGTTTTTAGGTTTTAATTAAAGAAGTCCGAATTCTCAAGGACAAAATACAGCATCTGGAGGACCAGAAGCTACAGTATGAAAGGAAGCTCAAGGCTACCAAGGTAAACTATCTGTTACAGATACACCATGAGCCCAAATTTTACAGTTAATTCTCCATTCCACTCTTCTGACTGTAGTCCTGTCTCATGATTTTTCCACTAAGCTAATCCCTCTGTCATGCACATTCTTATTCTCTTTTATTTACCTTTTCTCTTTGTTATGCAATATACATAGAATTAATAATTTCTTGGTGTATTTCAATTAGCATATTTCATCTCTTCACACTTGCTTTTACGATTGACTTTTTGCTCTTCATAGTTTATTTAAGTTAATTAAAATATACATTCATGTCAATTGAACATTTTACTCTTCAAATATTTTTTTCAAAATGTTATTTAATTATCACATTGGTAAAGATATTACATTTTAAACATTTTGAGACATTCTATTTTCTTTTACCAGCACTCTGTGGGATTATAGGGATTTGCTGTAGTTTTGATGTCATCAGATAGACTTGTCACAGTTCTTTTGTTAGAGAGGAACACTCCAAGATGGCTGTGCTATTAGGAAGTAAATACAGAACGAGGTTCATGAAAGAAAAAAAAAAAGTTTGAGGCTGGAGTTTGATTTATATGAACAACTAATGGGAGTTTTGAAGTTTTTATGCAACCAAAATATATCTTATTAATATAAAACCTAGTTGTCTTCTTACCAGTATCTCAGCTATATCCTACTATTTTCCTTGTTGATGCAAAGAGCTGTCTCGTTTAACTAAGCGTAAACTTAATCTCCTGTATCTTATTTTGAAACAAACTGTAAACTCTGGGATGATTTAGTTCAACATTTTGTACAGCAGAATTTGGAGGATACATTTTCTTTTTTGCTTTGTTTGGGATGTATCATAAATGAAAGAGGGGGGGAAAAAAAATAATCAAAACAGGGCTCTAAGCATTGGGACACACTAGCCTGGCCAGCTAGAATGACATGCGAGCTAACCTAGGATTTAGGATTTTAAATCCATTTATGAGCCTATGTATCATTGATAGTAAATGTTCATGATATAGATATTTTCTTTTGAATAAACCTTTGTGTAAATGGTGCTAATATTCTTTACTGTACAACCTCAGACAGAGATCAACAGCCTTCAGCAACTTCTGCTCAGTAAGAATGCAGAGATTGAGAGCTTGCATACTCAGTTGCTGGCCAGACCTCCTCTGACCACAGAAATCTCAACCAGAGGTGAGCAAACCATTCATGCACATTCAAGCCATGAGTGACATACCAGTGTAAACAAATTCATAGATAAAGAGAGTTATCCTATAAAAAAAATGCCTTGACCAAATATAAACTGTGTTTTGAGGGTATCTGTGTCTGTCCCTCTCAGAGGAGATGTACAGGAAGAGGCTATACACTGAATGTAAGACTATGCAGCACTAAATTAAAAATCCTTTGGGACCTGTCTACTTTTAATTTAATCTTCCTGCCTTTTTCCTTGGGTCCTTTTCTTAATTATACTTTTTATTTCCTTCTGCTTTAAGGGACGCCTTTGAAAATGAAAAATGTTTACAGTAAACTACTTTTTAACTCTTCTTCATTGGGTTTATATCTTGTATTAAGAATCAGTCTTTATTCATCAAATATTGTTTCTGGGCTGTTGATTGTTTAAATTTAAAGTAATTTATTGCACATGTTGATTATTGCAATTAATGCATGGAAATATATATATAAAAATCTCTCTACAGACCTAAATAGGCCAAGCTTAGTTTTCCAGTAAGCAGTTCCCAAAAACTTATTTGAGTTATGTGTAGAGATGTTAAAACTAATGAAGACGTTTTGGCCAAACATTATCATAAGAAAGTGATCTAAAACTTGCTGGCATATCCTTTCTTTTCTTATCTACTTTTTCAGTTGAAGGATCTGTATGTACAGAACATGAACAGCTGCCAAAATAGAATAATAAAAAGCTTTATTCTTTTTTTGTTACCAAGATCAAGAACTTCAAAGACTTCGAAATGGAATGAAGTCGCTGATGGCTGCCAATGATGAAAAGGTAAGAAAAGATGTGAAAGCAGTTGGTCAAAACTAAGCCATGATGGCAACACATCACATTAATGTATAAATTTATTTCAACTTTGTATGAGCAAAGACCAAATTTTTTCAAATGCCTGAAAGTAGCTGCTTTTAGACCCTGTTATTTCTTAGAGGTTCCTCCCTCTGACCATTTATAGCACAGAGGGTCTTTTGTATTCTTCCACTCAGACTATCTTGCACTTAAAGCATTTGCAGACAGACTTACATGTGGCCCACTGCTGAGAACCTGCACATGGACACACACACCCTGATACAAGTCTTTTTTAGACTAGCCACAATTAAGCAGGCTTTGCTTTGCCAAGCTTAATTTTGGAGTGAGCAGCATTAAGAGAATTTTGGTAAAATCATGACTGGCACCACTTCAAAAAACACACACTGTGCAGCTGGTTGCCATAAAATACAGTTTAAAGTGGGGCCTAGGTCTAACCCCTCTCTGTCCATTACTTTGATGTAAAGGCCATACTGTGGAAGAGTAATGTTTGGGTGTATCACACACCAGTGGTTTAAAACCAGCAGTGGGATTTCATGCTTTCAAACTTTTAACAAATATCCTAATAGGTTTATGTTGACTTACTTAAAAGCTCCCTGCTGTGTTTTCTGCAGGACAGACAGATTGAGGAGCTAAATCTACTCCTGAATCAGTGCAGACAGTTCAAAGAGGTTACTCACATCTCAAGGCAAGGTAATGGGATTATTTATTATTTTATATGAGTTACTGGGTTTCTCCCCATATGATGTATAATGTTTAATCCCTCCTTATGTTGTGGAAGGGCCATCTGCTATTCGTTCCTTGTCGAATGGTCGAACTGCTTCAAGTAGCAGCGAGGAAGGAAACCAGGTGCTGACGAGGACTGTTGACTCTGCCAGTATAAAATCTGATGATGGGAAGTCTGAAGTGAGTGAGCAAACATTAAAGAAATCCTGTTTATTTTAATGTTTGCATTAGAGCTAGTTGACTATGTCGTCCATAAATATGCTTTGTGTGATTGAATTTTTTTGAACCATGACAGGTGTCAACAAGTAGTTTGTCCTCCCAACAAACATCATTTCAGTCAGTCCAGAAAGATAATGATTCCAGGTAAATCGTTACTTTTGAAACCAGTTACTCTATTTGGGATCTTTCTGAGTACACTGTGTTTCTCTTTACAGAACAGAGCCGCAGACTTTCACAAGCAGCTTGAATGACATGACAAATGGACCTTCACCAAAGGTATCTTCTGGTATTTGTGTTGTATTTACCTTAAACTTGAAATGAAAGAAACAGGCTTCTATCATGGACAGTTTTGTTTGTGCTATACCTTTACACTCCTTGTGTGTTTAATATTTTTTATCTGTAAGTAAAAAACATGACAAGCATTACTTAATACATGAAAAGTGTCAACAAATATTTTTTGTAATTTTCATATTCTGTGGTCTATTTCTGTGTGGGCCACATTTGTCTTAAGCGGCATGTTATATTTGATAAATGTGTTATGAATTTGAATCCTGTAATTAGCTTTTGTGTCCAAATAGTTCAGCTTTAGACTGATCTGTCCAAAAAATATTTATCTGCAGAAGTCCTGGTCTATCTCAGCTTTGTGCACAATATTTATCATTGTACAGACATCTAGTGTACTTTTGAATAAACAGTGCCCTTTGACTAATTATTTTAGGTTTTGCAGCATACTCATAGGGCAAAATGTAACAGTAAAGGTGTTTAAAAGTCTGAAGTAATTTAAATTAATCAGTATTAATAAGTAATTTTCTTCCTTTTGTTCATTTTTCAAATTTGTGAATAGTTTCTCCATGGTGAAATGAGTGAAGGGAAAAGTCAGCCTCTGCCTCCGAATTCAGCAGTCCTGGAACATAATGAAAATGGAGATAAAGATACTCAAAGTCAACAAAATCCAGATCAATGTGAAGATGGAGACTCTTGCCATAGTAAGTGCATAGTAAAAAAAAAAAATCACCAGATTGTTACTTAGGATATGATAGGCTGCACTCTTTAATACGATTTGGCATAGGATCTCTGAGTGGTCTAGTAATTCCCATGAGAGCAGACAAGATTCATATTTGGAGCTATAACCACTCTCTTCTGACCAGACGACCACTGTACGCTTGATCACAGCTAATTGCAGAGGCTCCTGTCAGAGCAGAAGGATCATGGGACAGGGTTGATTACCCAACCCAACCTCTTCCTTGCATGGACTGACCACATTCAGCTCAGCTCCACCCTTCCTTTATGTGACCGACCAGTTTTAAATCCAGGCACACCCTGTTATCTTGCTGAAACATTTTCACTGAAAGACGTGATTATGAAGATCATACCTTGGAAATGACCCAAAATTGTTCATTTCTCTATTTACCCCGTCACTTGCAACCTGTACCCATCAAAACATTTTAAAATGCTAACAAACATGTTCCCCATTTATGAAATATAGAAAGAAAATCTAGCCCTAGATTCACTCATCATCAGCAAGATATTCTCAGAAACATTGCCTAAACTACAGGAAATAGATATAATCTTTACTCAGATGTCTTCAATCAAGAGCATTATTTTGGCAGTACACTGCTGAAGCTTAGTCTGCTCTGCTTCTACTCTGAGCAAAGTATTTTTTTAACAACACAAACACATCTTCAAAGGAAAAAAAAAAGTGGTATTTTTAGGAAGCAAACAATCTGCATCCTCTTTGTCCTCAGTAACTGTGGTTTTTTTCTAACCTCTTATAGAAAACTTTGAGAAAGCCCATGACTGTAAAACCAGTGAGAATTCCCCTGCTCATTGTGAGCCGCGTGTTCAGCCTGGCCAGCGAGCTATTGGATCTCCTGAATATATGAAGAACAATAGGAGCTTCAAGAGATTCTGGGGAAAGTAAGTAAAGAGACACAAAAGCAAGTAAAAAATCTTCAATCACTTTAGAAGGAAGTCCTATTATTTATTACATTTTCCATAAAATTTTTTTTTTTACTTTTTATGTGCTGATGAAGGTTCTCAGTCATCCAGGTCATAGTAATTCTGGGTGTTCACATTCTGGATAAAGAAAATAGGTGGTTTGAGAGGGGCGTGAAGGAAGCCATCTATGT
>NW_015150458.1:1521867-1534881 GCF_000732505.1 Cyprinodon variegatus | reverse complement strand
AACCCCCCCCCCTTTACCGTCAGAATCATAGACAGGTTTCAGAAATTACAGGCTAACGATGGGACCAAACGACCCATTCATCGGTTACCATTGCATGTTTCCAAGCAATACAAGGCTTTGTCTATATAAGACTCAAACTCACTGTGGATCCAGACATTTGAATTCAGAAAGCTTCCTGGAGAGGTGGCGAAAAGTCTTCAAATCTTGGAAGCAAAGTCCAGTGGATATTTTTTGAATTTTTACGGATTTACTCTTTATAAATAAGCATGGATTAAAAAAAAAAATATAGAAAAGCACTGTATAGTAACAGAACAAAAAAAAAATCCCTGTCTGTTGCTCTGCTTTCCTGCTGCTTTCCACCATCTATCCCTGACAGCAGGAGCTCTGAAACATACAGTATATTATTACTTACCATACTAACTAAAAGATCAGAATTGAGCGTTAAGGCCTGCAGTGTGAATGTAGCCACACAATAAACATATTTACACTCATGCCTCCCCCCACCACATCACAACAAGCACATACTTTTCTCATCAATTTTGTGGACCTTTCCATTGACTTCCATTAATTTCTAAAGCTTAACCGTGTCTTGCCCTAGTCCTAACCATTATGGGTTCATATCTAACCCCAAGCCCAACCTAAACTCAATCCTGTTAAAGATAGGCTCTATTTATGCACCCTGATGCTCTATCTCTTCAGGTCTTTTCCCTGAAAAGAGATAATTCGGGACAAACTCTTAAAATAACACTTCATAACTTATATATATATATATTTTAAATAACCAGAAGATATGACAACAGAAATTGCTTAGAGTTTACAGAATGACTGCTCATTGCTGCTCACCTCCGGGGTCACTTCAGTTTAACAGTTAAAAAGGCATTTTATACATCTCCAGTCTGCCACATCTTCATATTTTTTATTATACACGTTAGCAGATTAGTAGACATCCATGCCTCCAGCCTTATCAAAATATTACGCTTCGTTTTTACCTGAAGGACAGCGCTCTCATTCCATTTCCAAATCTGTGCCACGTACAGAATGAAGATTATAACTGTATATCCAGACAGAGATACTGTCTTAATTAGATTAACTATTGTGGAAAATATCAATTCTGACAGTTCTGGATCCAGGCATAGGGCCCAACAAAGAGCAGCTAGTCACAACAACATGCCATTTTTCCAGAAAATAGCCCTAACAATATTACCGAAAAACAAGAAGACACACACACGATTGTATTTCTATCCATATTGAGACTCTACATTGACTTAAATTCATTTTAGTTACTGCATTTAAACCTAACCCTGACATTTACCATAACCCTAACCATTATCAGCATATTCCTAACCATAACCTTAACCTAAACTTGATTAACACCATACCTCTAAACGGACTCTCTAAGTTAAAAATGGGGTCAGCACATTAGGACCCTTCGGTCTCCATGGACTTCCATTCATGTTGCATTCCTTTCTAACCAAGACCATTACCCTAACCATTACAGAAACATACCTAACCTTCATCCTAACCTAAACTCAATTCATAGCTTAGTCTTAAACCCAACACCCATCCCAAGAAGATAACCTTTCCTCATGGGGACCAGTCATTGGTCCCCACAAGTATAAATCCGAATAATGTGGCATATTCCTGGGAAATTGTCCCTACAAGGTGACAAAATATGGTGACTAACACTCAAACTGAGACAATTACCAAGTGTCACTATTTCAGTGGGAACTTTCCACTGACTTTATTTATTTGCATGTGATTTCTACAGCCCAACCATGACCTTTATTCTAAACCTAACCATTAGTGTTACAGACATAACCCTAACCAAAACACAATTCACATCCTAGTCCTAACTAAAACAGTAATCTCCCCCAAGGCAACCTGGCGGAGGTCCCCTCAAGGATGATAGATCCCCAAAAGATTTTGATAGAAAGTGGCCCCCACCATGTAGGAAAAACAAATGCGTACATACACACCGAGCACACAAAGAGACCAACATAATGATATTGAAAGGCTGAAGAAAAGCTAATAAAAAGGCTGAGTTCAGAGAAATGGCACATTGAGTTTTAGTTTGCTTTGAGAATCAAATCTGCAATTGGTTTAGTCTGCAACGTTGTGCTTTTATTAACACAGGCTACGTAGAACCCAGTCTGGGGGCTTCCAGCCAGCAGATCAAGAAGCCAGCCAGTTTAGAAGAGGAGGCTTGCGTGCAACAGCAGGGCCGAGACTGACCAGAACCTCTGAATCTAACCCCACATGGTAAAGCAAGTTGTGTTTCTACATTTTCCTATTTTCAGTATATGATGAATAATGTTATATGTCTCTTGATACAATTTGTTGCTGTCAGTGATCTGAATATTCCATTCAGTCAATGGACCAAGGAGCAAGTGTGTAGTTGGCTTGAGGACTATGGACTTGGCCAATACATCAATCTCACCAGACAGTGGGTTGAAAATGGGCAGACACTTTTGTCAGCCACACCTCAAGATTTTGAGAAGGTTAGAGAACTTTAAGCCAAGCAGAAAATGTAGACATTTATCCATTCAAATAGTATATAATTTATCGGAGCCCATCTTTTATTTTATGTTGACCTTTCCTTTTGATTTCAGGAAATGGGTATGAAGCATCCCCTTCACAGGAAAAAGCTGCAACTTGGTTTAAGGGCTTTTACTTCCAAAGTTACAGAGAAATCCTCAGAGTTGGACCACATCTGGGTTACCCGTAAGAGTTTATATGCAACAAATTCTTCTCAAACCTTTCTAACTTTTGTCAGATATAAACTCACAAAGTACTGTTTAAAACACAATGTGGTAGGTAAACCCATTGCATGATAACAAGCAATTTAACATTTGTCAAAACAAAGAGATAAAAGTTTGCACAGTATTTGCAATAAGGACGTTTTATAATGTATTTGAGTGAGCACAGTTATGATGCTATTTTTTTCTACATAGGATGGCTGGATGATATTGGCTTGCCTCAGTATAAGGATCTATTTTATGAGGCTAGAGTCGATGGACGGATGATTCAGTATCTAACTGTGGTAAGATCTAATTGAATGTTTTTGAATTTTGAATTTTTGAATTCACCTAAAAATCATTAAGTTGTTTAAGTTATTTTTTTATTTATTTACTTTTGTCATCACAGAATGATCTCTTGACATTAAAGGTCACCAGCCAGCTTCATCATCTCAGCATTAAATGTGCTATTCATGTTCTTCATGTCAATAAGTTCAACCCAAATTGTCTTCGGCGCAGACCTGGGGAAGAGGTTTGTTAACAAAAAAATTATCAAGTTAAATAAAAAAGCACTTGGACAGTGCAGACCCTTACATATTGTGACTACCACCTTAGGTTTATCCCGTTATTGACAGAATATAAAAAAAAAATCCTGGATCATCACCAAAATCTTTTAATTTGTCTCCAGTCACGATATTCACCCTCTGAATATTTCAGCAAAGTCCATAACTTTTTTATTTTTTAGAAAACAGACAAACAGAATGACAAGCCAATGCAAATAAAGACATAATATTCTTGGTAGAGGTAAAAATAACATTATACTGAATAGTCAGAGTACATCCTTGCCTTATAGATATTTAAATGCAAGAATATTCCTAAAAGGCCTCTGGATACTGGAATGTTGTAATCTAACAAAAAATCCACAAGATGGCAGCAGAGGGGACATGTATTTAAATGCAGCATTGGTTTTGCTTTTAAAAATTTGCTCTTATCATCAATGAGGTATTATACATTAATTTGTTAAGAGTTAAGCAGATATTTGTGTAATTTTGGTAGTATATGATTTTAAATATTTGTTTTACTTTTATTCACAGAAACACCCCTCTCCTTCAGAAGTAGTACAGTGGTCAAACCACTGTGTAATGGAATGGCTAAGAGCAGTTGATCTTGCTGAGTATGCACCTAATCTACGGGGGAGTGGTGTACATGGTGGACTTATTGTAAGTACAGTGAAAAAACAAACAAAGCAAATGGAGAGTCCCACCGCCCCCCACCTATTTGCCTTATTTTCAGTTTGGTGGTATTATATTGAATAGGATATTGTAACTGCTAATTTGCATGTCTAAAAACAGTTACAAAAATTACATTTGGAAAAAAACAGTTTATTATGTGACTATAAGGGGGTTTAGATAATAAAAAATTATTAGCTGGAAACCCACCTCATGAGGGCATAGTCATATTCTATTATACTTTGGTGAGAGATGTGATCAACCACTTCAGTCAATCCTGGGGGTCAGTGGAGGGTAAGGATAACAATAAATAGGCTAAAATAGAAATTATGTTGCATCAAATGGGGCTAATCCTATTTAATTACCCACTTTTCAATCCTAAATTTATTCGGAATCATATGACAGTAGTGCAGAGCAGTGATACTCATACCCCTGGTGGTCTGCCAGTGCATTGCAGACATCAAAAATATTGTATATGCAGAGAACAGCCTTGGATCAGCTGTTTTTTTACACTAAGCTATTAGAGCTAATCAAAGCTGCTCTGGTGAAAACAAAATAAAACTAATTAAGTCAGTGTGACTAAAATTTTTGTTCAGCATTTTGCTCCCAATTCATCAAGTTTAAATGCGATTATAAGGGAGTTACTCAGAGGGCACATTTATAATATTTTATTTTGATTCCTTACTAACTTCCAGGAAACATATTTATTTTGTTTTTTTTTAGTTGAGATAGAAAGAATAAAATGTCTAAGAATTAAATGCTTGAATTAAAAGATTAAGTAGAATCGTTTTTATTTTATTATGAGTTATTGTACGTTCCACTTTTGGACAATCATAAATAGTTATGACTGAGGTGGGTACTCAGGGTAAGACAAAAACGCCCAAAGGGGTACACAAGAGAAAAAAGGTTGGGAAGCACTGATCTAGAGAGACAAAAAAAACAGGGCTTCAGAGAAGAACATTTCCCATTTGCAATCATTTTTATAGGTTGTGGCTTTAGAAAATGAAAAACATAAATAATAAAAAAAAATATACATATTTTCTATTTTCTGTGTTAGGTCGAAATATATATATATTTTTTTTGCCCCCTTTTTTTGTCCATAGATCCTGGAGCCTCGGTTTAGCTCTGAGACTTTGGCCCTGCTTTTAAATATTCCTCCACAAAAGACTTTGCTTCGACGTCATCTTGCCACTGCTTTTGCTGCCTTGGTTGGGCCTCAAGCCATGCAGGAGAAACGGGACTATGGCAATGCCACAGGCCATGTACCACTTACTACCACTGCTAAAGTAAAAGTAAGATGCCCATTTAAATAAATCATTTGGTCACTGTTGTTAGAAGAAACAAATCTTGATATCATAATGGGTGAGTATTGTGTTTAACCATTTGTGTTCTTTCAGCCTAAGAAGCTGGGCTTCACTCAATTCAGTCATCTCAGAAAGAGGAAATCGGATGAATCTGCAGACTACATATGCCCAATAGACACGGAGGCACTAAAAATGAATGGAGTTTCTCGCTTGCTTTCTCCATCCCACAGAGGCTTCAGCTCAACTTTGGACAGACGAGTTGAAAAGTGGCAATCAGCAGGTCTAAAAGCTCAAACAACAGATCCAGTTGATACCTGAATAAACACACATAATTCTGGATCTTTCAAACATATGCTGACTTAAACTTTCAAGAAAAAATTATTTGGCTTTTCACCAGGACCTATTTATCTTGGGATCTGCTGGATGGGCTGAAAATGAGATTTTGAATACAAGTAACAACTGTTTTATTTTTCACAGCTTTATTTTTTATTATTTTTTCAGATGTAATTTCAAAGCTATCAATATTTAAGTGGTAATAATACATTATGCCAAAAGTATTTGTTTGCCTACTTTTTACATACACAATCAATTTTATGACTCTATTTTTATTTTATGGGGTCCAATGTGTTGATGGACCTCCATTCCGAGTAACAGAAACTGTTACTATTCTGTAAACATCTTCTGCAAGGGTGGGTGTTTAGAGTGGAGAAAATAGTTAGAAGAAGACCAGAATTGCAGCATCCTCTTTTCTTGATCCCAGTGCTTTGTAGGGTAGGCCACGACATATTGGAGGCAGTCAAATTTTACATCACCAACCTTGATACAAAACGCAAAAGATCTAAATTCAATAAGTTATTGGTTTGATCCAATGCATTTATTTATGTATTCTGGCTTTTTTGTGAATAGTATAGAAAAGGCTGCTCAGTGCATTCCTAAAGAATATTGATTCCGAAGCTTACCCCATTGCTTTAGAAATATTTTATTGGCCATTTTGTACTTTCTTTATGTCAGAATATTTTGATGTATATCAGGATTGTCTGTACGGCATAATAAATGGCATTAGGTTCCTCAAGACAGTCCTTTCTTTATGTCTGTCGGTGTGTGTGTGTTTGTGTGTATGCGGCGGGGGGGAGCTCTGGATTTTGAATTCTTTTCGAGTTTTCTACCCCTGGTATTGCGTTTGGACTTAGAAAAAGAAAAAAAAAAGTATTGGACGGCTTCATGGCCCCGAGTGAGTTCATTTTTTAACTCCCTTCAGCTATTAGTCTCTTTATCATCTTATTTTGAAATTCACTGGGATTTTTCTGAAAAAAAAAAAAAAAAAAAACACGAAGCAGCACCTAGAGGCTAACTTTCCAAACAGAAAAGGGATGGTTGGTACATAGAATCATTTTGTGGTTAAAGTGTAAACATATAGTGTAAGGTGAATTCTAAATATATTCCTGGGAGCTTAGACATGCAAAATAACTTCCTTTTTAACAGCAGAGATGTTTTCTGCAACTATTTAATGTGACAGCTCGTCTTGCTTGTTTGAACGAAGCAGCTTTTTGGCTTTTGTTAGACATGGCCACACAGAGATCACCCTCAAATCTGAGGAGTCGTGATCTGTACTTTTGTTTCATGTATGTCTGTGCAGATATGTGGGTGCAAATGGACACAATGCATCAGTTGAAGTTTTCTAAAGTGCTGGGTACTCTGTTGCTACTAACAACCAGAACTTTTTCAGCACGCATGCGCACACCTAAGAGTCTGTAATGTATGATCAGAGGAGAGGTCGAGCAGGGCTTCTTGCATCTCTGATGACATGTGATGCGAGATGATGGTGAAAGGCTGCCCTATCCAATGATACTTTTCCAGCATGTCATAATTTGGGGAATACTTATTGAAACTTTTAAGCAATTTCCTGAGGTGGCAATACTTTTTTCATAGTTTGTATGTTTATGTCATTACTCCCCATAAAGACTTCAAGCTACATTTCACCACTTTCCCCATCAAGTTGGACAGCCCACAACTCCAGCGTCCTTCTAAATGCTGTGAACTTAGTGGACAGATTCGTTGTTTAGTTACCGACAGCAACTGGCTTTGTGATAAAATGCCTGAGACAACCGCTCACCTCCCTTCTTATGTCTGGTCAGAAGTTACATTAATTTTGCACATATATATTTTTCTAAATGATTAGGCAATCCACAGAAATCATCTCGTGACATCAATTGGGGTCTATACCCTAAGGTTGAGAATGTCTGTTTTAGATAATCAAATAATGCTATTTGTAGATAGATCTGTAAATCTGTCGGTGTTGGCATGTAGCTGCGGTATGGAACAGAAAAAAGTTTCTTAGAATTACTCTGTGGGAAAAAAAGATCATAGTATATCATATTGTTTTGAGGTAAAAACAAAATAAAAGCTTAAAATATTAGCTGAAAGTATGCTTCTCAGCACCTTTTTTTTATTATTTACAGCATAATTTGTTTTTGTTAGTATGTATAATTTCACATTCAATTTACATACTTTTTTTTGTTAATGAATCATCTTTGTAACAAAACTTAATGTTCCCAGTAATTTAGTTTGTTACAGTACTTGTCAACATTTGATTAACATGCTGGCAGATCTCTACTAGTCTAAACTGACTAAAAGTGGCAGTGCTTGGTCAAAAGCTCACTTAATAATAAGTAGTTTATCCATTCTGAGTCCTGTAAGTGAAAAAGTGTACTTTAAATAACATTTTTAAAATCAGTTGAAGATTGTGTAAAATAGTGGGTTGTGTGAAACAGGTGTTGCAGAGAAATAAAGGCTACAAAAATGGCTTTACTTTTAAAATACAAATGCATTGTCTGCAAATCTTAAGCATAACAATAACGGCAATTGGTATTATTGCTAATCTGGTTCTAACAAAACAACAAAACTCTTTTAGCTTTAGATACTATCTAAAGCTATATATACTGATAAACTTTTAAAAGAAATTTGAGAGATATAGGAGCAATAGTTGGCATATTTTACTATTTTAATAAAATTTGTTTCTCAAGTATAGAAGTAAAATTTTATTATGCACAATAAAATAAAAATTGTTAAATGAGAAGGATAATCATAATATAACATTTCTATCAATCCTTTTAAACCAGCAGGTGTCAGTGTTGCCTTGGAAGTCTTACAGAAATGGCACCAATTATGAGCTTATATCTTTAGTTTCAGTTTCAACATTTATGATTTAGCAGAGAAGAAATATGATCAATTTTACTTTGGTGTAACAATTTCATCACCCAATTTGCTCTGTAGTCTTGAAAAGTCAAACATTTTTCAAAACTCAGCCTGAAACTCATTTTTCAGTGCGTGAATTGCAGAGTATGAGAATTTCAAGTTTCTTTTTCACTCTAATTGTAAAATAAGTGAATATTTGGTTTGTTAGACTTGTTAGACTTTTTAAGACAAAAAAAATAAATAAAAATAAACTCAAGTCAAACCTTTATGACTTAACCTTTTTTTTTTTTACTTCTTTGCGTAGAGAGGTTGGCTTTGTTTATAATAGAGTATCTTGGGCTAATTTCAGTAATGTGATTTAGCCTGCACCCGCTGACAGTTTAATAGCTCTTATTTGTGTCACTCTCTCTCATAATGCCCCTGCTATAAATTGTTATGTGCAGTGAAGTAAGATTTGACTGACATCTTACCTTGCAATATGGCATCTATTGTTTTAATTAAGTGAAAGTGTTAGTGAAATTTATTGGTTTTGAAGTTACTTGTTAACAACTCCAAGACAAAAACAGTGAAATGGAATCATTATGGTTTACATTACATACATAATTTGTCAACCATTGCAAATGATTAAACATTATCTCACAGTCATTGTCAATTCATGTGCTACTCCGCTGTATCACATGGTTTTGATCTTTTTTTTTCTTATTATTCTTCATTCAGCTTTTTCCCTTCAGTTTTTTGTTTTTAATACCATTTTGTTCATTCTAATAAGAGGCCAGTTTGGGGTTATTTCACTAACAAGTCTATGTATTTTTTTACTTTTCCCTTTTCTGCCTGATCAATGGACCCTTTCAGATGATTAGTGGACTTAATCATATTTTTATCTGATGTCTCTGGGCATTCCTTTCAGTAAAATACCACCAGCTGGCCAGTTAAGGTAACATATTTTATATTAAGTCAATACTTGTGCCGGATACTCTCTACCAAGCCACTGAAGCTGAATCTGTCTCAGCCACACCAGTTTGTTCTGACAGGCCTGCCACAATGATGACTACATCATCCAGATGCGGCACAGTGCCTCTGAGCCAGTGCTGACATCTTGTCTAAAGGAGCAGCCAGTTGTCTACACCAGTTTCCTTCTGACCCATCAAACCTCAGAGCCTCATCTCATTTCTTACAACCAGGAAACATCACCCATGCTGGTTGCTCATTTTCCCTTTCTCCAAGATGAGTTCACTCAACGTGACAGACTTGAGTCGTTTTTTAATTTTTTGCAATATTTTGCAGCTTAAAATTGATAAATTACCAAAAGACATTTTGAACTCACTGCAATAAACTTTATGAGAGCGTTGGTCTTGAAAAACATGTCAGAAACAGAAGAAAATTATATTAAAGAACAAAGTACATAATAACTAAATTTGATCCTTTTATGGTCACTTAAAGATGATCCAGTTAAAAAGGATTAAACTTCAAAAATATTAGTTCAACACCCACAACAGTTATTACCTGATACTAATATTGGATTACTAAAGAGAGACAGCAGGCGCAAATTGTGGCAGAGAGCCTGCCACTGATTTCTATGACCTGCCCCAACACCGGAGCGGGTGCCAGACAGCCCTGCTGTCTATTTTGGCTATTTTGAATGACAGCCACGCTGCAGCAGATCGTTGCCAATAAATGACTTTTGAGGGTACAGTTACATTTCCCAGAGTACTTAATATGGACAACAGAGAACAAATTGAAACCCTTCAGGCCATGTAAAATTGGAAGGGAGATTACGATGAGAACTCTCCAGCCAAACTTTTATCTTTGGTTTTTAGAAATGACTACAACAAGCTCTGCTCTGTCATTATTAATCTGCAAAATCTCAAGGTTTTTGCAAGATTTGGGGAACAATTACTACTCTTTGTGGCAGGTGTCAGGGTTAGTTTTGGTAGGGGACCCAAATGCAGAGGCAGACAGGCTGAGGAGATTTCTGGGTGTTTTAATGGGGCAACAGTAAACAAAGGCAGGGATCCAAAAATGCAACTAATAATAAAAAGGCAAACCAGAACAGAGGAGACATCTGGGAAAAACCAAACACGAGGAGCCAGGAGGAGACGAGGAACATAGACCACAGCATGGGAAGACAGCAAAGACAAGGAACCAACAAAGAGTGAGAGCAGAGGGAGAGCATATATAGGAGACAGAGACAAAGGGAGGGCTAACGAGCAGACAAGGAACAGGTGTGAGAGGAGACAACGAGGGAGCCAAGGGGAAGGGAACATACACACACAAGAGGGCAAAAGAGGACAACAGAAAAACTTGAGAACTAATATAAATCTAGAAATACAACAAAACTGGAATTAGGCTAATAAATCTAGAAAACAAGGAGCAAAGAAAAGAACAGCAGAACCACGACCATGACAGCAGGATTGTCAATTATCAAGTTATGGCAGCCAATGTATCTGCTCACACTTTTTGTTTCTACCATGGCATCTTCTGGCATCCTTTGGTGTCTTCTTGGCCAGAGAATTCTACAGATTACCAGCATGTTTTTAAGTGATTTTCTTTTTCTGCAACAACCCAGCTAAGCTCTAAGCTGCAGTGAGTCTTTGCCATGATTTCAGCATGCCATATAACCTACATACCATGTATTAGGACATATATTTAATATATGAAGTATACAATCACTCATATTGCTTTCAGTAAAAAAAAAAAAAAACATTTTCAGGGTATCCTCTCTACACCTATTGATTGCTTGAGTCTTGGCACTGACACAAAAGAATTCAAAAGACATAGTTTGAGTGTAAGGTTATTGTACTTTTGGATACACCTACCCCTGATCTGAATCCAAATAGAAATTCGTATGTAAACTTAAAAAAAAAAAAGAAGTAAATATATTTTATATTAAAAGTAGTGACTTGACTAGGTCAAACTGGATTTGTTATTGTCCTATTGGAGCAATTCCATCAGCCAGTTTTCTTTTGAAAAGCTGGAATCAGGCACAACCTTAACACATTCAGAAACTTTTGAAGAAGTATATATTTACAAGATTCACAGAACCACAATGATGTTTTAGGAACTAGACTATTTGCTGTAAATGACAGAAGCATGAATTGAANGACTAGGTCAAACTGGATTTGTTATTGTCCTATTGGAGCAATTCCATCAGCCAGTTTTCTTTTGAAAAGCTGGAATCAGGCACAACCTTAATTCACTCTATGTATTGAGGAACGGTTTATGTTTACAAGATTCACAGAACCACAATGATGTTTTAGAAACTAGACTATTTGCTGTAAATGACAGAAGCATGAATTGAATTCCGTTTTCCCGTAGAAAATTGTAAAGGCTAATGTCCTAAAATGTCCAGAAACAGAAAACAACCCACCCAGGGTGGGCGGAGGGGGAACCAGGGAGGCAGGCACGAAAACAGAACAGAGTCCGAAAACCAAAACAACCCACCCAGGGTGGGCGAGGGCAACGAAAAGTCTCTGGAGGCCGGCCATGGGGCCGGAGGCGAGGCAGAGTCTCTGGAGGCTGGCCGCGGGGCCGGAGCTAAGGCAGAGGCTCTGGAGGCCGGCCGCGGGGCCAGTGGCGAGGCAGACGTTCTGGAGGCCGGCCGCGGGGCCAGAGGCGAGGCAGATGCTCTGGAGGCCCGCCGTGGGGCCAGAGGCGAGGCAGACGCTCTGGAGGCCGGCGTCTCCAATGCTGCAGGAACCTTGGAGGAGGACGCCGCCTCCGCTTCAGCAGGATGCACTGAGGAGGACGCCGCCTCCACTTCAGCAGGATGCACCGAGGAGGACGCCGCCTCCGCTTCAGCAGGAAGCACCGAGGAGGACGCCGCCTCCGCTTCTGTTGCTCTGCAACAGGCTCAGAGGGAGCCGTCGACTGCGGCTCAAGAGCAGGCTCAGAGGCAGCCGTCGACTGCGGCTCTGGATCAAGAACAGAGACCGCCGACTGCGGCTCTGGGTCAGGAACAGAGGAGACCGCCGACTGCGGCTTCGAATCAGGAACAGAGGGAACCACCGACTGTGTTTCCGAATCTGGAACAGAGGAGCCCGCCGACTGCGGCTCTGAATCAGGAACAGAGGGAACCACCGACTGTGGTTCCGAATCAGGAACAGAGGAGCCCGCTGACTGCGGCTCCGAATCAGGAACAAAGGAGACCACCGATTGCGGCACCGAATCTGGAACAGAGGAGCCCGCCGACTGCGGATCCGAATCAGGAACAGAGGAGACCACCGATTGCGGCACCGAATCTGGAACAGAGGAGCCCGCCGACTGCGGATCCGAATCAGGAACAGAGGAGCCCGCCGATTGCGGCTCCGAATCTGGAACAGACTCAGATGGAGCCACTGCGGCTCAGGAACAGGAGCAGGCTCAGACGGGGCTGCCCACTGCGGCACAGGAACCACGATGGAGGGGGCCTTGGAGGCTTGGAGCGCCCGCTGAGGGGCCTTGGAGGCTTGCAGCGCCCGCTGAGTGGCTCTTGGAGCTGATGGCGGTGGCAGGAACAGAAAAAAATCATCTCTCTCCCCATAAAAAAAAGCTCCAAAGGTCAGACTCCTGTAT
>NW_015150458.1:1484290-1521405 GCF_000732505.1 Cyprinodon variegatus | reverse complement strand
GGACAACAAATGGATAACCAAGGAAAACAGGAACAAACAGACCAAGACTCTGACACTTGGGCATTTTAGGAGGACTACAACATCAAACAAATAAGCAAGTCCATCACAGAGTTGCTAAAGAAAAGATTTTAAAGGCCACTACCGAAAGACTTTACTTCAATCTGACTGAGATCCTATGGCAGAACCTTGAACTGATCATTTATTTTTATTAACCATTTATTATTAATCAATTATTATTGAACATGGTAAATAATTAGAATAATTGGAATCGATTGATATAAATCCACAGTGATGTAAATGTTATGAAAAAATGAAATAGTGTTTGATACTACCAGGGAAGAACAAATACTTATTAGATTGGTTAGCCCTTTTGAGTCACTTGGTTTGGATAGTTTTTGACATATAATTTTATAAATGATTTGAAAAAGTTATTTTCTTTTAAATGTATTTATTTATTTACTCAGCTTATTGTTTGCAAACTAATGTTTGTCTGATCCGAGGTGTGAAAAAAAAGAAAAATACAAGTTGTATTTAAAAAAAAAAAATTCAGTTATAATAGACTGTAAAAACTGTGGTTATACAGATTATTTTGATACATGTTATGTTTCCTGTGCTGTGGATATGAGACACAAGGAAATTCAATCACAAGTCGTTAATGTGAATGCTGTGCAAAGAGGAAAAATTGCAAAATACAAAAATGCCCACTGAGCGACTGAATAATAGTGTCAAGGATATGCCATTAGCAACCACGAATAATTTATCTTAAAATATTAGTTAAAGACCTTATCAGATAGTGAAAAACCTGCCTTTGTGTTATTAACCTCCTGTGTGATACCATTAAAATATCAGACACTATGTAAATACTATGAAAATATCAGAGACAGAAAACATTGCATCCACCATTTGCCACATTCTCTTTTCAAACCGCAAAGCTGTTAGATAAGATAAGAGAGTCTCATTTGGGCAATTTTGTATATAGAAATATGCAAGGAAAAAAAAAACACACAACAGCAATGCTTGATGAAGTTACAGACAAAAAAATAGTCTCTGATGAATTGGCACTTAATTACCGGTTGATTAGCATAATTATGCATGTTAATAGCATCTCAAATGAATTGCAGTTGTCAGGAGGGAGGAAGCATCTGTAGTGGTGGCAGCCTGATATATATTTTCTCCAATCCAGCAGCGTTTTCTAACTCTTCCCCTTAAGTGTTCTTCATTAATCACAACACAGTTATTTTCCTTTGGAGTGAAATCTGGCATTTTGGGATAATTGGCCTATTATGGTGCACTTGTCACATCTGTAATACTGGGCTAATGAGTCCCCTTATGAGCTAGCATTCCAAGATGAAAGGAGAGCGCTGGTACTGAGTGGCAGGTAAAGATATGAATGTTATACTGAAACTTTTAGGTACCTGAAAAGTACTTACATGGCTGCACAAATTGTATCAAATTCTAAAAATTCTAAAACACATTACCTACTCCAAAGTATGTGAAAAAAAAGTTTTGAGAAACATTTTTTGAAAACATATTACAAAAAGAAAGCCATATGTACATACATACATACATTCATCCAGTATCTTCTGCTTATTCATCTGGGTCATTAAGGGGTTGGTGCCTAATTCCAACAGTCTAGGTGGGGTCTAGGCAGGGTGAAAGGCAAAGTACACTCTAGACAGGTTGCTGGCCTAACAAAGGGCAGGAACAGAGAATCATGCACACACACACACACACACACACACAGTTACACCTAAGGACAATTTAGAGGCGCCAATAACCCTAACAGTCTTGTCTTTGGACTGTGGGAGTAAACCAGGAAATCCTTTTTATGTAAATATCCAGAGATTATTGACAAGAAACTCAAAACTGAGCTGTGATATATAGGCAAGTGTTTCCACTGATCATCCTTGAAATATTTCTGCAGCCTAAATAGATTCCAGCTGTCATAAATCTAGTTTCCATGATTAAGAAAGGTACACTTATCACTGTCAAAAAGTGGCTTCAGGAGGAGCCGAGACTTGCACCATGCACCAAGACAGTTTTCAACTGAGCGCAAAGCAACTCAGATGAAGATAAGCTACTCCAAGTTCAAGTCCAAGGTTTTCAATCGTAAAATGCTGGCTTGTCCTTTTCAGGTCTGAGGGGAGCTCCTGCCTCTAGAGAAGTTCAAACTGTTTCACCCCTTTAACAGGGTGGAAGAGGATGTAACAGAAAAAAAATGTTGAGGGGATATTAAAAAAAAACATGTATCTTTTACATTTAAAGGAAAACCAATAGGAATCAAAGATTAAAACAGGTTAATTACTTGAACAAAAATGGCTGAAATCTCTAACAGCTGCATCTGTAAACAAACTTTATTTAGTTCTACATAATAACTCACAGAACAAACCAATCAACATGTATCTGCATAATCACATTTTTCAGACTAGATCATTTCAGATCTTGTTTTCATGACCAGACACCTACACAATGACCATTACCGTAGTTCTCAAGTTGCAGTGCCTTGCGAAAGGATTTGCCTCCCTGGAACTTTTCAACCTTTTGCTGAATTTCAGGCTTCAAACTTAAAAATATAAATTTGTAGTTTTCTGTGTCAAAAACAAGTGGGACACAATCATGAAGTGGAAAAAAAAAATATTGGACATTTTAAACTCTTTTGACAAATAAAAAACTGAAGAGTGGGGAGTGCAAAGTGAATTGACTTGTTTACATTCAGTGTCACAAACTCTCTCCAGGAGTTCAGAGAGGATCTCTGAATGATCCAAAGTGGACCTAAAAGCAGAGGCGGCTTGCCAATAGAGGGTGCTAGGGCGCCAACCAATGACTTTGATTAAGACATAGAAAAAAGCAAAACAAATTAGATTAAAAGATTTAAATATTTCAAAATATATTGATATATATTGTTTAAGATTTACAAGATAAGTGTTATCTTTAATGATGAGTAAAGCGTCATTTCATTTTTCATTGGTGACATTTCCGCCCAAGGGCGCATAAATCTTTGCACATTGACTCTCATTAAAAGTTGTACATGCACAGTAGCTCCTCTGCTACACAGATGTGTAGGACGGCTCAGGGTGTCCTAGCAATTTTAAATTGCAACTGCCACTAATAGAAAATAGGGCTTTTAAAGATGTAAACATTTTTTTGGTAAATCGGTATACGTACTTTTGTTATTTTTTTCTACATTTAAATCACATTTAAGATATGCTTAGTAAGGTCTTTCAAATAAATCAAAGAGATGAGCCAACAAACAGAAGAATAACATCCATAACAACCAAAGGTGATTGGTTTAGTCAAGTCTTTGGCTTGTGTGGCAGGGATCCTGGCATTGGAAATGAACTTACTAATGTTTTGTGGTCCGTCATTCGCAGAGACAGCTTCTTAATGTAAAAATAGACAATTAACATTATTGATAACCCAACCCTGAATCACCTCAAACATGGACTATTTAGGTGAAATAATGTTATGCAACCTACATATTGATTCACCAATGATCAATTGGTCCTTGTGTGGTAATTGTCATGATGCAATGGTTTTACTAGCCCAAATGCAGACTCACAGACACAGAGGGAGGATTAAAAGTCCAGTATTTTATTGGAACCGGTTGACAGACTTACAGGTTGCAGATTCAGACAGGCATGGTGGCACAGGTAAAACACAACGATCCAGCTCAGAGGGGAGGTCACACTCAGCTTATATAGGAAAGGCTTCCTTAATCAGCAAATAGACAACAGCTGTCCATGCTGAGCCCAAGCTCCCCAGGCTGGATCCACGGGGCCCTCTGGTGGGCAAAGCCCCGGATCCTGACAGTAATAACATGCAACCATTACACTGTGATGTACATGTTTAACTAGAGAGTGAAGCTAGGTACAAGCTGAATTAGATAAGTGCTGTAACTGGGCTGTTTGTGTGTTAGCTTTTCCAAACTATCCATTCAGTAACCCAAACCCTACTTCTTGCCTGAGAGTGCAGCATTAGGACTTTTTAGCCCCAAACAGCAAAGTGCTGAAAACTTATTGTAAAGCTATTCGGAGTTATTGAAGTTCAAAAGCAAATTATTATTCGTTGAAAAGAAGTGCCTATCTTAAGGCTAAAACATACAAAAATTGAACAAACTGTTTAATTGTTGTCCCACATGTGAAATGTTAATATTCAAGGAAATTAAAAGTGGGTGTGGAAAAAGACTCCGCAGCACACCCTTAAATGTGATAGGTTGAACCGTAAAGCTCAGGTCACACCAGCTGCATACGTCTTTTTAATCTTCGATCTGATTTTTTCTCTGACTGCGTATAGAGAGGCTCCAACAATGCAGGTTGGGCAGATCTGTGCACATCTGTGCAGATTTTTTTCCACTTCTGTCTCTGTGCTACACATAAAAACAATTTCCTACATTTGACATGGACAGATTATGAAGTTAATAAAATTAATAAACAACAACAAAAAAAACACTGGTGGAGTACAGAGAAATCATGGAGGGGTCTGAAATTGTCATTGTAGGTGCATGTCCACTGTGAAAGACATAATCAAAAAACAAAAATCCAGAAATCACAATTGTGCATTGTGATTTCTGGATTTTGGGCAAAGTACAGCTCTTATTACAGCTGCAAATAAGAATTTGAACACCAACTATTTGAAAATACAGTAGCCTTTGTTTGCAATTAGAGTCATACGTCCCCTGTATTTTTCACCAGGTTTGCACACACTGCAGGAAGGATTTTGGCCCACTCCTCCACACAGATCTTCTCTAGATCAGTGAGGTTTCTCGGCTCTCACTAAGAAACACGGAGTTTGAGCTCCCTCCAAAGACTTTTTGCTGGGTTTAGGTCTGGAGACTGGCTAGGCCACACCATGCCAGAACCATGATATGCTTCTTACAGAGCCACTCCTTGGTTATCCTGGCTGTGTGCTTCGGGTCATTGTCATGTTGGAAGACCCAGCCTAGACCTATCTTCAATGCTCTAACTAAGGGAAGGAGGTTGTTCCCCAAAATCTGTGCAAAAAAAACACCCCCAAAGCATGTTGCTAGCACCTCCATGCTTCACAGTAGGAATAGTGTTCTTGAGATGTTACTCATCATTCTTCTTCCTCCAAACACAGTTAGTGGAATTATGAACAAAAAATGTAATTTTGTTTTCCTCTGACCGCTTGACTTTCTCCCATGATTCCTTTGGATCATCCAAATGGTCACTGGCAAACTTAAGACAGGCAGTAACATGTAGTGGTTTAAGCAGGGGAACCTTCCATGCCATGCATGATTTCAAACCATGACATCTTATTGTATTACCAACAGTAACCTTGGAAACGGTGGTCCGAGCTCTTTTTAGGTCATTGACCAGCTCCTCCAATGTAGTTCTGGGCTGAATTCTCACCTTTCTTAGGATTATTGAGACTCCACGAGGTGATATCTTGTATGGAGCCCCATTCTAATATTGCAGGAATACATTTGAAAAAGAATAACTATTTATTTTAAATAAGAAATTTCTCAGTTTTTTTCTGTCTCACCTTGTAGAGCTTTTTCATGTGACATGGAAAAGATATTGATTTGTGTTAGTTCATTTAACCATCTTCTAATTCCTTTTTATGATGACAAAGCATTTTGGCAATGACTACCTTGCAAAATTAAGAAATTCATAAAACAGCCCTATTTTCGGCTTCTAAGCCAAAGACTGAGGGCCTGTCAACCAATGCTGTGGTCAGGGGTAGCCCGGAATATCCTAATAAAATGAATTACCACCATAGGCACTTATATCCACAGAATGTGTTCAGATAAATGGCAAATAATAAAATGTCCCTCTTCACTTTTAACCTTTGCACACACATCAGCCAGGGGGACAATCATTTATCAGGCCAATACCAGCATTACGTATGCTGGCTGCTACCATAATGATAACATATAATAGTAAAAAGGGGCTGGAGTGATTCAGCCTATGTGAAACTCAGGTAACTGTTAGGGTCATTTTTTAAATCTACACATAATGTGCTACTCTATAAATTCTCAACAAACGCATGTTTCTTTGCAACTTAAATGTCAAAAGGCATCACATATTTGCTCTGGAGGAGGGATTGTTGCAGATGTTTATTATTTCTTGACTTTTACCTACCGGTACTTGCATTAAATGATTAACCTAAGTTGATGTTATTAAATTATAATTAGGATTAATCTGCCTATATGCATTGACCACTGATCAGTACCTTATTTTTAATCAAATAGAATAAAAAAATAAGATGGATGTAAATTATGTTGCAGCAACATAAGCATAGTCAATTGACCTGAATTCGAAATTCCTGGTGAGACAGCATATGGAAAACCAATCTAGGCTAATTTGGATCTTCATGTCCTGCAATAACATAATGAATACTTCCTCACCTTTGGTGATCATCCCTCATTGGCAGGATAACTACAGTATGTGCAGTGTATGATAGACTTCAATTTGGTGGCTGTCATGGTTTTGGATCTGTGGAACCAAAAGTTCTCTTGAAAGTTTTGACTGTATTTGATGAACTTTTAAACATCTCGGTATAAAATAAATATTTTTTTTGAGATGAGAAATGTGTATCCTGGTATGTTGAAGTACCAATAATTTGCATCCAATACTTTAATTAAACTGTATTAGTTTTTTGGGAATGTATAAGAATTATGCTCTAAATTGCAGTTACCAAGCTGTCGTTTCTATATTTTAATTTGAGGAACTGGATCTTCTCAACATTCTTTTTCCTGTTAGGTGCTATTGCAATTGTGGATGTTGACCTGGCCAGACCAGATAGGAGTAAAAAAAAAGCTTGGCTCCGTATTTTGACAGTGAAGGATGGGAAAGACGTATGTGGATGGTGGTTTTACACAACGTACATGATCGGGGCGGATCGGTGATGGAGGATGTTGAATCTGGGGGTTACAATCCTCCTCTTCAGTTATTGTTGGCTGGTTCCTCGTCGTTTAAATGCGAAGAGTCCTAAATAAACAATAATTTTTAACACACAGCAAAACTGGTTTTTAAAAAGGCTACTCATATACAATAACTTATTAATTGCATCGCCATTGTTGTCTAATGTAAAAGGATTGTGGATTTGGCAAGACAGTAGTACAATGGGTGGTTTGTTTGGATTATTAAATTTAATGTGACCTGCTATGATTATTATTGACAGCATGTGAGAGCTTTTTGTTGGGTCAGACAGGAGAGAAGACTCGATGAAAGGAATGACTGACTGACAGTAAAAGAGGCCCCTCCTTTTAGCTTGCTTTCGTTTTAGCAACCTAAAACACTGTAAGCATGCTGTGTTACAAATATGTAGTCCATAGGTAGAGGCTGAGGTCACAAATCTAGTTAGACATTAAAGTAGAAATTCATCATGTACCAAACTGTATTCACTATCTCTGATGTTGGGAAGCAGGTGAAGAGAGAGGTAACATAGAAAGAAAGAATGTTTTCATGTGTAGCCAGTCTATAATGCCAGGCTATGAAATTAAAGTCTGTGGATTTCTGTTCCCAACCAACGAAGCCAATGGAACCAAAACCTTTTTCCAATTTTGTGTCCAACTAAGTTAATGCAGCTGACAATGGGGCTGAGCTGGATTTACTGCTTTGAAAAAAATTAGTGAGTTAATGTGTGGATATGGGGACTTATTTGTTGCACCCAGTTTAACAAATGGATGCTGGAGGAGAAACGTGATGTCAAACCACATGGAAAACTAAAGCATGTATGTTAAAAAGGATTAGGCTCCTATCTTTACTGTAGCTCTTCCCACAAGCTCTGACATATTGACATAAGAGAACAAAACACTACTGTCTACTCTGGCAGCTGCCTGCACTATTCATATAAACATTTTCTCTTTTCTTGTTTTGATTCCTGATTGCACTGAGATTAGTCAGCATGCCTATCACCTTTAAGCTCTTTTTCCTCTCCTGTAACTTGACTTACAGATAAAATTATACAACAGTGGTGGTTTGTCTGAGACTCCTGTCCTTTTGCAGTAAAGCACAACATTTGGCTGTTAAACGTATATCAACATGCATATCATTGCTAAAAACTGAATTTTTTCTGCTTAACTTTCAAAATAAGTATTGGAAAATAAATTCTGTTTGACTCTGGACTTACTGAAATTTGTGAGAATTATTTTGTCTGTTATTGCAACCACTACTACTAATACTACTACTACTACCTTTCATGATCTTGGCACTGATTACTGGATTAGTGGTTAATTTCCTCCACCTGCCTAGCTCCGCCCAGGTTTCATCTTCACTCATCAGATCCACCTGTTCAAGCTGATGAGCTGCAGATCCCTCGGCAGTTAAGGAAAATATTTTTTAGAAACAACTTAATTTCTGTCTGCCTGAATTCTGGGTTCTACATTTCGAGTACTACTACTACTACTACTACTACTACTACTACTACTACTACTACTACAAATAATAATAATAATAACAATCAAATTACAAAAAATACAAGTAATAATAATAATATAAATAATAATAAAATGTTTACATCCACTTCATAACCCCTCAGATAAAACTTACATTTTATTTAAATTTCATGGGTAAAAATATAAATGCAATACAGAAATGCATAGAATTCCCCAAAGAAAAACCCGTAATTTTTCTCCCTGCCTCCCAGTAAACATCAACTTCGTCATTGTTCATTTACCGGCAGATCATGGTTTACATAATCTTTAAACAGCTATACATAAAACACAACAGCTTCTCTACAGGATAGTGTTGCTATGCACAAATGAATTTGAACAAAAGTTAAAACATTTTCTGTATATTTAAGAAAATATATATCCTGAGTTGAATTACAGCTTTATATTCTTGTATTTAAGGTTTCAGTTATTACTTCAAATAACTTTGCAATTCAGTGGCAAAGGTGACAGTAATTCAGAGAAAGCACTTTATTTTGATTACTGACAAAGTAATGTTTGATGACCATGTGATAACTTGTTAAGATAACAGCTTGCAGAGCACAGTGTGCCCTTGTTTTTATTTCAGTAGCAGTAGGATTGTTCATTGGTCACCCTCGATGCTGTAGGAGCTTATATTTTGATAAGAGTTAGATAAAAAAACGACGATAAGGACAGTATCTAAAATCTTTGGCTTTATTGATTTACTACCCGTGCTTCTACAAATGGCATACCACCATCTCCTTCCTTCTTTAACAACTTCTTAGATAGTAAGGGAAGGGTGCTTTTTTTATGCACGTCCTTACATTTCAAATAGATATCCATACAAAATTATATTTCTTGAGCCTGCATCCATTATGAGAGTTAAGTCATATTACCAAATCTATTTGTTCAAAATAAGATTTAGAAGAGATTCACCATATTTGTTCTGTCTGCACAAAGGTTTTAGGTGTATTGACATTCTTTTATTCTAGCCTACATAATACACATCTTTCAAAGTTTTAAGACAAATGCCTGGTACAATATGCCAGCTACAGTATGTAGTTGCTATATGTCTCTCACTTAAAACAATTTTTCAGATTAAGATATAAACTTTCTACTTTCAGAAAGCTATAAAGGTTTGATTTTATTCAACTGAGTAATAAAAGTGGTTTAAACTTTGGACCTATTTCACAGTAATATATCCTGTTCGAGTACAGGATTATTGATAGGATGTTATTATGGTGCCATAATAGTAACCGATTGCTGTAACTTTAAGTTGAGCAACTTTTTTAAACTGGCAACATATGTAATACAATAATAAGGCTAAAAATAACTTTTTTTCATTTAGTATTAGCTTGAGTAAAAATCTTTTGTGAAGAAAATGTCTAGTTTAGTTTTAAATAATAAAATGAATCAAATTAATTTAAACAATCACTAGAGTGTTTATTGTGAGCATCAGAACCTTATCACATATCTTTAAATTCCTCCAATTTTAAAATGCTCAAATATAATTCCTACAAAAAAAAAAAAAAAAAAAAAAAAAAAAAAAAAAACAGGACTGGCTTTCCATTCACAAAACATTCTTGTAAAAGTAATGTTTATAGTCACTCAGCAGTGAAATAATCACATGCTTAAGCACATGGTACTGTGCTGTGGCCTTTGATCGCTAGTTTGGATAAGCAGCATGTCACATTTCAGAGTTTGCTCTTAGTCCTGTTGAAAATAATTAACAAAGTACTGCTAAATAAAATCCCTTTACCATTTTTCAGTTCATTCCAAACAGTTCAAGAATGTTCATATATTGGATATTACATTTTTTTTTCTGAATTTTTCAAGCTTTAATGTTTTCTTTATCCACATAAAGAAAGAAAATTGATTGATAGATACCACATTTCATGAACATTTTCTTGGTGGTAGATTTTATTGTTGTCATTTTCTTTTTGTTTTGATCTAAGATGATCTAAAATGATGTACCAGGGTACTTTGGATTACTTAGTCAGCAGCATTACAACACAATTTCGCTTTTAAAATATTGTGCATTGCCTAAGCATCTACGCTCATGTTGGATCAACCAGAGGATTCTATGTTATTCCTCTCTTACCAATTAATTTTACACTTAGTGCTAAATTTTAGTTTTTGTTATTTGTGTTCTTGTGTGTTTTCACATGTGTATTATTTGATTTGATTAATTCCATTCAGGATTGCATCTCAGTAAGCAAAGGATGAGAGGGTAGATGCACCCTAAATTAGTTGATCTCTAGATCATAACAGAGGCATTTAAGACAGACAACCTTATAGAGACACACAAGGCCAAATTGCTGCAACCAGCTAACCCAACATGGAGGCATTTGCACTTTATGATGAAATCAAGAGAAAGATTTGAAGGTCTCCCCTTTAATGGTACAGCAACACGTAAACAACCGACAGTCAATGGCTGGTTATACTCCCACAGCAGTGTGTGGGTGTGAGCTTGTCGCAGGTATGATGCAGATATTTTTGATTTATACCCCAATTTTGAAGCGTGGTCTGTGCTATGTTATTCCACAATGCAAGAGGGACAATCACGAACTAGCTGTGGGTCTAGATACAGTTGAGGTGCTCAGGAAGTGGAAAATGGCAAGTTGGTACGACAACGGAGGGACATTAGGGCAAAAAAGAGCTGGGATCCAGGTGTAGAAAGGGTCACAGCGTTCAAGCGCATCTCGCTCTTCTAGCTGGTCCGTCTTCATTTTTTCGTTCATTTTTCACAATGGTGGTAGTTCAAACAAAACAAGCCGGTAACGTACCAAACAGGAAACATGCATAGTTTAGAACGCATGTAGAATTGACCAAACACCAGCGCTTTTCAATTCAAAGACGGCAGCGCGGATTTTGTTCCGCTCCATTCGTTCTGATATTGGAATTCATGTTGACTTAAAACCTAGGCCAATGCCTATGCTGTAGTGTGTGACTATAGTTTGTCAAAGTCTATGTTTCAACTTTACCATGGAATCCTTGAGACGAGGAGTGCATATTGTGTGATTAAAAAGTGGGATAAAATATCATAAAAACTATACTTAAAGGGGAACACCGTTTTTTTTTTTTTGCATTGGCCCCTTGATTTTAAGTTATTTCATGATGTTCTACTCAACCATATTAGTTTTGGGACGCGAGGATAATGTCATACAGACTCCGCTTTGTTTTTAAAAAATATAAATCTAAATAACATAACCGCAGATGTCTGGGGGACAGTGATTTGCCTACATGTTATGAATGCTGGCATACCATAAGGAATAAATTGTCAACAGTTTAGTTTGTGCCTTCAACTCATTGCCCATAGGAAGACCTTAATTGGATTACAAAACCGAATATCATCGGAACAGCTCCAAATGACACAAAACTAATATGGGTGAGTAGAACATGATGTAATAACGTAAAATTAAGGGCCCAATGTAAGAAAACCGGTGTTCCCCTTTAAAAATACAAAGTGGGTTTACATAAAGTGATTGTTGTGGTTAGAGCGTTTTTTGGAAAATGGATCACATTCAAGCATTATGTGCTATTATCTCATTTGCAATAGTATGTGAAGTCACCTTTTTTAATGTAGTCTAGTGAAATAAATAAATAATTAAATAGGAAATAGGGGGCATCATGAATTGAGCTAAGTGTTACATTCACAGCTTGGAAATTTAACAGCCAGTTAAGTAAGACAATACACATGTATCGGTCACATAATTAAATAAAACCCTGTGTGTCCCAGGGCCCTGGCATAGTTATATGAAGGAAAAATGTCAGTAAATGCCTTCTCCTGAAAATTTGAGCGGGCCTGGAGCGATTTCGCCGGAGCGACAGGAAAATGACGGTGAGCTGAGTGTCCTGGTGCAACTTTAAGTGGTGGAGCGAATGCGCAAACATCCTCCTGAGTGGGGAGAGGGAATGGCGCGGCACTCCACTCCGTTCACATGCTATTCTCCAGACCGACCAACAGATCATCGATTTCTGATTATTTTCCCATTTTTTTTTAACAGGAGGGAAGAAATACGAAAGTGACTAAGTGTATTTAAATTGTCATCGTATATATTTTTCTGAATCAAATACATGCACTAAAGTCAGCACAATCAAAGTCAAGGGATAGCAGACGCTCACAGTGAAACAATTTTTTGAATAACTTATACGTTTTTGTTCAGCAGTCATTTTTTCGGAGGGCTTTTCCTGTCTCTCAACTGCCATCTTTTACATTGAAATCTATGTAAAATGAAGCAGGGGTGACAAACCTTTTTATTTGTTCTTCTCATTATGGTTGTGAATGAGCCACAGCCATGAAATTAGCCACAACTAAAGACAAGGGATGGCTGTCGCTCTAACTGAGGGTTTTTTCCCATTCAAAAAAGCCTGCTACTTAAGATCCCATAGTGTCTGCATCTGTAGCATCTTCTGCAACTGCACCCATCAAATGCTGCTTAGGTCTCCTCACGAACCAGTTTTGCTGGTATGCTTATGCACCGTCGGTCTGGAATTTCTAGGGACGGACAGCAGTTTCCCGCCAAAGAGTAAGGGCGACGACCACAGAGGCAGCCGGAAAGGCATAAAAAAGCTGCTTTTTATCTGTGCACTTCAGCTTGAGATCTGTGCGGGTTTGCGACGCGTAGTCAGGATTTTTTTGAGGTGCGTGACGACGGTTGTAGAACCTCTGCATGGGGGGGGCGTAGTCACGCACACAGACAGATTTGACATTGCAGAGGCTATGAGTCAGAAGCATAAATTGGCCTTTACTCTTCGCTCGTTAAGCGTCGTCAAGGAGATGGAGCTTCAAAGGAATTCCTCCCTCTGCCCCTTTAATACAGCATACATTAATCTAATGAAGGGGTAAAACAGTGATTTAACATTTGGAAATGGATACTGTATCAGTGCTGGGCATTACCCTTCCCTTGACACACATCCAGGATAGACTTTCAAAAAAAGACTCCATCACTCTACAAAATAAAAGACTCTACATTATACTCATATATTTATTGCAGCATATTGCTCAGTATTATGTCACAAACTTAGCCCCTTTTTAGAAATTAGAATCTAGAGGGCCTTTCAAAACACACCCCATGGCAGATTTCAAAATAAAAGCCTCCCATTGCCACTTAATCTATTGACTCCAGCCGTTTCTCAATTCACAAGAATGCAAGTACGGACTCGTGTTCTTGGCAAATATGTTTTTTGAGAAGAACACAGGAAAGTATGGACTTGGTGAGAAAGGGAGCACGCAGAATAAATCTGGGTCAATTGGAACAGAAACGTACTCGTGACGTCACCACATGCTCAGCTCGTCTAGAGCTGCATTTGACCTCCTGTTATTAATAGTCTCTAGATAATAATACATTCTGACTTTTTTTCCCTTTAGTGAGGAAATAATAATTAACGCAGTCAGATAAACAAAAATCAAATGAACATTTTGCCAAATAAAACAAAAAAATTGCCATCATACTCGGCGGGCCTTCACACAAGGCTATGCCGTGGAGGGCTGCTGCAGACGGGCTGAGGTTAGCCCTGGCTGCCGTTAGCTTTGGAGCTCCGCTTGTTGCTACGATCTTCTCAACTTTGAAAATCTTTTTTTAAATTATGCATTAAATGGGTAAATGGACCATATAGTGATGCTTTAAAGCATAACATTCTCGCCTCAAATGATCTTAAAACATATTTTATTGAACAGCAACAGAAAAGAGAACTTTTAACTTTCAATGGAGCGCTCCATTGAGAGCTGCTGCTGCCGCAGTGCATGCTGTGGCAGTTGTCAATCTCAAGAACAGACAAGTCTGCTCTGATGCATACTCAATAAAGAGGGTGGGGCGTGAAAACATCCAGGGATTTGGCGTGTTCTCGGTCTGGCGTTCTTGGCAATTGGAACAGTGCTCTGGCTGAGTCTGATGACGTGTCACGAGCACAAAAGCACACAACAACGCTCAAGAATGCATATTGAGTAAAGACCCTAATAACAGGGAAAAAGACTGATTTAACAATTGGAAATTCATTGTCTATCTTTACTGGGTCTGACCCTTTCCTTAATACACAACCATGATAGACTTTCAATGCAAGACTCCAGGGACTCTACAAAATAAAAGTATCTAATTTATGCACATATATTCATTGCAGCATATGGTTTAGCATTATGACCCAAATTCAAGCAGTTTCTTGAAATTACACTACCAAGGCCTATTTTTAACGCATCTGTTCCACATCTGAATGCCCAGTTCTATATAAAACTCTCCAATTTCCTCTGTAATAAAGCATCTACTAGCCTATTAACAAGGAAAAAGGGAGATTAAACAATTGTAAACGGATTTTATATCACTCCAATGGCTGACCTTATGCTAAAGACACAGCCCTTCTAGAACTTCAAAAATAACACACGAGGTACTCAATAAACACTCAAAAACAAAATAAAAGCATAACAATGTACTAATCTATTTACTGTATTATAGGAATCTTTATCATGACCCCAGTTGTTGTCACTAGGTGAGGCGACACCATTCTCCATCAAGCATGAACAAGCAAGTTGCCCCCTGGTATAGTGACATATGCAGCCACAAGGTTTCAGGCTCTTACCCAATATCAGGTGAAGCTACCTAACCCCATGAAGCCTGTGGTGCCAGTAGAAATATTACGCACACACAAATACGCACCAGGTGGCCTGCACCTTTTCTAATTACCTCTATACACTTTTCCATTTATGTTTCTTTTTCTTTATGTCATGTAAGGCACTTTGAATTGTCTTTCTACTTAAATTTGTCATATAAATAAATGACCTTGC
Organism: Cyprinodon variegatus; assembly: GCF_000732505.1. Taxonomy (NCBI): domain Eukaryota; kingdom Metazoa; phylum Chordata; class Actinopteri; order Cyprinodontiformes; family Cyprinodontidae; genus Cyprinodon; species Cyprinodon variegatus. The sequence goes on along the minus strand of NW_015150458.1, from coordinate 1,506,253 downwards.
CTTGCCTTGGGGTGGTGTCTTGATTGCATTATGAAAGGGACTTGCACACTGAAAAAATATAAATAAAATCAACTTAAAAAAATATTAAATTTGTTACCTGTAATGTATTACTTTTTCTAAAATTTAATTTATGAGATCGTTGAAAGTATATATTTTGATTTGTTAGAAATATGTTTTTTTTTTTACCTTTAGAGAAAAAAAGAAACTGGATTCCTAAAAAGTAAAACTACAACTTATAACAGATTATAAACAAGTTTTATACAGTTTTATTTAGTTATTTTTTCAATTTGGGAAAAATATAATTTTTACTATTAAATAGTGTAAAGATTTACTTTGGAATAAAGTAGTGACACAAACTTAAAATTGTATTTATTTCTGTTGTCTAACTATATTTATTGATCCCAGAAACAGGGACAATGATTGTCTAATGTTATTGTTTTTTAACAAGCTAAAGAATCTGAAATGCTTTCGAGCTCTTAAAATTATCTAAGTATGATATCTGTGATATTTTCCTTAATGCCTGCCAATCATAAACATTTCTATTGTAAAACTGAGTAGATGGCTTTAGTTATAACGTCAGCCTTGCTCATGGTGTTGTAGTGCTGGCCACACCTATTTCGAATTAGTCAGGTAATTAGGTCACATTCAAGTGAGTTACAGCATGTGAAATGATAAAACCCTAGTGACACTATTACCTTTGACTTAAAGTAGATGTTTACTTGGAAACTAATTGTTTAGGTTGATTTTTACCATGATAAGGGATTTTTAATTCCAGGTAAAGTGAAATAATTGGTTTTAAACCACTAATACTTTTTTTTTGTTTGAACAATACAATATGGACATGGACATTTAACTTCTTTCAGTGCAGGAACCCTTTCAACTACAGCGACTGCGAGTATTCCAATCTTTAAAATAGCAAAAGAAGCAAAGAATAAGACACAGTAGTAGATTGAAGATAATCACCTAGGAAGCAAATGTTGTTTGTGCTTGGTTGCTGAGGAAAGGCTTGAGCTAGATGGAGCAATCAATGTATAAAGAAAAACTATTTAAAGACTTCTCTAAGCAGATGAACCCAGACTATAAGGTGTTTATACTGTAACCAGTATTCAGGTTTTTTTTAAAACAAATATCTGAAGACACCTTTAACAATCATATTTAGACTTCATTAAAAATCCAATAAAATTTGGAAAAACCTTATATATATATATATATATATATATATATATATATATATATATATATATATATATATATATATATATATAGTGATGAAGTCACGGTCTGATTTTTTGCCTTCTGGTACAAATTCAGTGCTTATCTGATTACAAATCATCTTGAAAAAAACAGATGGTGATGCAAAATCCAGTATGTGAATATCATGTTTAAAAACATATTTAAGCATTCAGGAACAATTCCACTGTTAGCATGCATTTTGCATTTATTTACCAATTAAAAATGCATTTAGTATGGATTTTAAAGCACTATGCAAAGCTGCAGTGCTCTTGTAAACAGATTATGGTCCTGGGGGACGGTGTGGTATTGAATGATTAAATAGGCCCACTACGATTTATGATAATGCATAAGCAAAAAAAAAAGGGACCTTCTACCCTTAGTCCCTTACCTATACCAAAAGGGTCATAAAATTAGCATTTCCTACATTTCAATTTTCAGTAAATGTCTTTACTTTAATATGTCATGTGAGTCTAGTCTTTGTCCAAAATTGTTTAAGTTGATAGCTAATTCCATGGTCTGCTACTGTTATTTGAAATTACTTAAATAAGTTTGAAACAACATACATGAAAGGTTTGGGATGGAGTTTTTTGTTTTACGCACAAAAAATAAACACAGACATCAGGAAAAAAAATATTTTTGTACTCTGAATACAGTATATGAGAATCACCCTGCTTCTCAGTGGACTCATATGCCATGGATGGGAGCTATATAACCCATGTGGAACAAGCAATTGATGTAAGGCACTCCATGAGTGGGAGAAATGTTCATTAAGGCCTCTTTCAATTCTACTGACATGTTGAATGCTCTTAAGAGCAAAGGGAGATTTGGGGCTTCGCTTTATGTGACAGAGGAGATTACAGAGGTAATCCAACTATCTCACAGGGGAATCATGTAGTCTTGAATTACTCATATCAAGTGCTTCTCATTCACAGTTGGTATAATTAAGAAAGCTCTTAATTTGCAACTATTTGGTTCAGTTTCTGTATTCAGTAGAGCAATTGGACTTAATATCTTTTATTCCATGGCTCAGCTGTGTCTCATTCTAAGGCAGAGCTATTATCCTTTTAGCTTTAGGTTTGCTAGACTTTAGAATAAGTAGTCTTTAGTTTTGTATTATAAAAGGCCTCGCGAGCAGTACACCTAATTACAAGGGTTTCTATTAGAGCAAAAGTGTTTTCTTTTTTTTTTTCAGCCCACAGTCACATCAGACAGCTTAAGTGGTAAAAGTTTTTGCTTCACTGAGACTCTCAATCATTTTTTTACCTGATATTCTTTTAAAGCACTCTTAGGCACATATCAATATATTATCTCTAAATCCAGAACCGTGCTGCCATATTACTATAATACATGGGTGTTCTACTCCTGCTGGCCACGCTTTAGAAACCTTTGAAATGTAATAAGATTTTATCAGCCAGTAAAACAAACCCTCTTGTACAGATCAACAGTGCATATCATATGATTACAGTACCATGCTCTGATAAGATATATTAGTATGAATGAACATGTGGCCTTTGGTCCTGTGTTTTTTTGTCACTATGACCGTTTGTAACACTGTAGCAGGTATAAGAAGCAACTTCAGACAGCGTTAATATAAATTCAATTATATAGAAATAAAGACAGATTAGATGTAAACTAACCTTAGTTTTATTTGTTTGGATATCATTACTGAAAAAGTGAATGATCAGTGTTAAATACATTAAAGTAAGGCATGTTTGTTGTAGGTGGGTTACTTTAGATGAAAAAAACCAACAAACAAAAAAACAACTTAACAAGTTTAAAAAATAAGTTTATTTCCATAATGGTCAAAGATGGGGCCCATGGTTCTGGGTTCAAGTCTTGACAGGAGCATTGTGCAACAGACCAGGAAACATCCACCCTGCTGTCACTTTGAGATGCGATTAAAGTTGGTCTAGCATTACTTCAGGCTTTGAGAAAACCCCAGGTGCTTCCTGTTGTGTTCTCTTCAAGGACCTTTGGAAGTTTAGCCACGTGCTGTGTTGCTTAAAGGCACATTACGAAATAGTTTTGTAAATTGAATAAAAGTCCTACTATGTTCCTGTCTTTGAGGTCCATATATCTAAAAGGAGAGGAGATATCATAAAAGAACAAGTCAAATGACATAGGACAAAAAGGAAACAGCTTTACATATTTTGAGCTGCAATATTTTATTTTTTGACAAGCATTTCTTAAAGCCCTTAATAAATAATCCAATATTTTGTTTCTTTTTTTTTTTTCTTTAAGAACTAGTTTGTTTGGAAGATGTTAACAAAAAAATATGCATTAAACTTCAGCGTCAATTATTTCTTAACATTATTGAATCCTTTATATTTCTTAATTAAAGTACTCTACTCCTCCCCACTTTCCATCACAGTTCTAAAACCCCTGTGTTGCAGGATTATTGGATTACACCAGATGGGTCCATGCCTGTGAAAGTCTTGTGTAGCAACCAGTCCACTACTTAGATTCCTATAGGACAAAGAATTCCAAGGTGGGATTCTTTATTTGACCAAACAGAGCCTTGGCCTTTATAAGCAGCACAGCAGGTCTCTGATTACATCCAGTAGCATGTCTTTGCTTGTCTGCCAAAGAAAAACAAAAAATATCAAGGCAAAAAAGAAAGCTAATTATCATTTTGTTTTATAATAATTTTATGAGGTTCAGAATTACATTGGTGTCAAAATGAATAACACCCTTACATCAGCACCTACAGCCCTGCACAGTACCTCAAATATATTTTTTGGGATATCTAGTGGTACCAAATAAAACTGTTATAATAATGTTCTTACTGTGTTGTAAGAAGGAAAACTGAGAGGAATCATTTCAACAAGCCTAAAACTATTTCTATAAAGAAAAAGCTATGGCCTGTCTGATGTTAGGGTTGTTTCCATAAGCAGAAAAAAGTGTCAAAGCAACCAAATGAGAAAAGTAATTTACCTTTTCGCAAGGTTGTAAATGAGGGGATGATCACCCTCTACTGTTTATTATATTGCTCCCATTAAAGGGAAGCCTGCTAAGAAGAAAAAGTCACAGTGGAGAAGTCTTCCACCAGTCAGAAGTGAGAAAAGGGAGAGTCGAAACCTAAATGCAGGTGTCAGGAGACTGGACACCAGGTTCACTATAAAATTTATAGTCTCTAAAGTTATAATTTTCAACTGAAAAATAAATAAATTCATAAGCAAATTCTCAATTCATTAGGTGAACATTATTGAGGGTGACTCCTATTTGATAAGCTTTAAATGAATACATTGTTACAACTGGCTCCACATTGCAACAAAGCAAGGGAGATTAGACAAGGAATGCAAACTGGCGATAATACAAAGACAGAAAAAAACACAACCTAATAAAAAAAAGAATGAAGATAACTTAGAGGCGCATGATGATCTGAAGTCAAGGTGGGGACTGCAGCAGACGGCAGACCTGACAGAAGCTCGGAGGAGAATGACCGAGGCACACAAAGCCTCCTGCCACAGCCAGCTTTATCCTTCAAAAACACAGGCAGTAATCCGCATGCTCGCCCAGCAGGAGAGGCCAGTATAGGAACATGTAGTACCACCATGACCATAAAAATATTGTTTAATGTCTTGCTCCTAAACGATAACATCCAAAACCAAGATTCCTATTTCTTATTATTACTTACCAAACTATAAATAAATGACCATAAATAATACGTGTATGAGTATGTAAATGTACATATCATACAGTTTCACATCGTTGATTAGACATTTATTAGGGGTTAAAGAATGTCTGAATAGATTACCCAGTCCTGCAGTGTATTAATTTAACAGGCAGTTAGGAGTAATTTGTAAGTTGTTGGTGAAGGAGAATCATCTCCTGTCTTTTGTTTTATTTTTTTCCTTTTCTGACTTTTTTTGCATTTTCCATATTCTCCTCCATAAGGCGTCAGTGGCTGGGTGGAGGAGCAGATATTTCAAATCTATCTAGTCAGGAATGGTGTTTCAAGAGAAGCCTGATACCAGGCTGTCTTCAAAGCTCTAGCCTTTCAGAGTGTGATATGTTTCTAGTTTTCTTGTTGCTTTGTAAACATTGATACTCTTTTTCTTAGGTTCGGTCTCTCAGAGCCCTGGATTCTGTTCCAACTTTACTTCTGGTTCAGGTTCTCACCTACAAATGTCCAAGAAGCTGCTTGGATTCCAAGTTCCTGATGTGCCACTAGTGTGATTGTGTCCTGCCCACCTCCCTTGTGCTCCTTATATATAGTTATTCACTGCAAGATGTCTAGAACTCTTTATCGTTCTGGATCAAGTTATTGTTCCCCTCGGCAGATTCTACCTCCTGGATCAGATCTAAACGACTCTGGCTACACTGTCCTCCTGGACCTCATTCATCTCCTCCTGGCAGATCACATTGATCCCCCTCTAAGTGCTCCTTCAATAATCATAATTCAGAAAGCTTTCCCGATTTTCTAACCTGCCATCTCACTTCAGAACTACTGCTGCCAACCCAACCTGAGTTCCTGTTTCTGGAGTCCTGGATTCTTTTCATACTTTTCACAGTAAGGATTAAAGCAGATTAAGTTTGTCCTTAAAACCATGAAAAAAAAAAACCCTTCTAAAGTGAAAATTAAGTGAAGTATCCACAATTTCTTTTTATACCTGTGGATATCAGATTGAATTCATCTGATCTGATTTCCACTGGCTCAGTGGAGCCAGGACAGGAACAGGACTCCTGGATCTGAGCCTTCCTGTTCTGAACCCTTTTCCTGACCTGGCTTCGATTCCTGCTTGTGCACTGGGGCTACAACATCTGGTTCACTCTGGGCGGCGCCCACAGGATCTCATTGGCTATCCACTGGTTGGATCCTGCCTCGCCCTTAGGAGATGGACTGAACTGTTAAACCAGGGAAGGGACTCACATGGATAATCATTCTCTGTCAGATTATCATGGTCACTTACCTGTGTTTTTCTCCTACCAGAATTTTCCAGTGATGGGCGGTGCCCCGACACAACCACAGCCTCTGCTGATCCACAGATCCTTGATCCTATGTTTTAATAAATGCTTTGAATTTTCCCGCTGTCTGTCTCGCCTTGAATATTGGGTCCTATGTTCTGAGTTAGCTTCAGGGACTGGAAGTTATGCAGCCACCATACAAACTATTATTTCCTCAGAAAAGAAGCTGAATGGATGTACTATTTATCAGATGCCCTGATTTATATTTGCTACCCGTTTCAGAATATTTTCAGAAAAAGGATCTGAATCTGTAGTATTCTCTGGTTTCTATGGCAATGTTAAACATGCCTTTAAAATAAGACGCCACAAAAATGAGGTGTATGGAAACAGCTTATTAACTACTCATAATAGCAGTGAATCAGTGGGAGCCCAGAGGTTGTTTTGCTGCAATAAGACGGTGGGGGTTTAAAGCGGGAGGTATGTCAAGACAGTCCAAGACAGATGTAACAAAGAGAATCTGGTCATTTTTTTCAACATAAAACACCCTTGAAACTGGAAAAATAAATCAGTCTGGAATAATGGAACTTATTTATTCTTTTTCTGCTGCCCGGTACCAATTGACACATGTTGAATGTCTCTAGCTTCACATGATATAGATTCCACTATGTCAGCCATGTATGAAGAACCTTTAAATTTTCTTAGCAGTGCTGTGTGAAACAAGGGACAGGCAATGGTGTTAATTAAATCCCAACCTGACATATTACATTAACAAATGTTGGAAAACATAAAACACATCACTACAACAGGTGAAAATAGCTGTCGTGGAGCAATCTGGAATAATAAACTCTAGAAACCACAGCAAGAGTTCAGCACTAGACAACTTTTCTGACTTAATGATCGCTTTTTCCTCTCTTGTCTAAGTATCATGAGGAAAACACTCCTTCTGTTTGACCAATGTCATTAAAAAATATTTCAACATTTTCAGTCAATCAGCATTATATACCATAAGAGGCTTAGTCTCACTGGAAGTGAAGGATATTTGCTTGTTTTCCAATCAGGTCCCTTCTTGCCCCTTCTGGTTGCTTCAATACACGCAGACTCAAGCCTAAACAATAGAGAGTGGCATTCAAAGTCCTGCTGTTGCACAGCAGAGGGGAGGTTGTATCCATGAGCGGACCCAACAGTTGATTGATGTGCAACATACTCATGAAATTAAGTGCAATTTGGTGCCGATTTAATGCAGTTTAATGACTAAATTTGTGAAGTTAACAATGCATATTTGGCCAATTATTTTTCAACACTTACAGGGGAGGTTTAAACTCCCTAGTATTTAATGGGAAATCCACACTGGCTCTTATATATTATGGTTTTAAACTGTAAGTATTTGTACAAAACTATTCCACATTATTTTAAAACATTAAAGGTCCAGGTGGGTTTAAGGAAAATTTACAGTGTATCATATACAACATTTGATACATATATTTGTAACACATATATATGTAAAACACTTCTCTCAAACCTTTGGTCCCAAGTTGCTTCTGTAGACTTGAAGGAAGAATGTTACAAACTGCAACATACAAAAAAAAATAGTTTTGGGATTTTGGAACCCTGTTAACATGCAGAAACACAGTTTTGCAGATGCTTTTCGCTGGAGAGGTGGATATTGAAAAATTTGCCCAAGAACTCCTTATTTTGATTTATCAAAATAACTATTTCTCTCCCTCATCTATCCTTCCAGATCTTTCTTAGAAAACTGTAATTGGGAACCACTCACTCAATTAAGATATCTAGATTTTTTATCGAACAATGTTTATGTAGAAAAAAAATCATATAAACATCATAATCAGTAATGCAGATGTACAGATCTAAGGCGTGTAGGTTCTTTGGAAGTTGAGCTAGACAAGAAATAAGTTTTTATTTTTTAAATATGTTTCTTATCTTTTCTACCTTTTCTTTTACATTGTAGCACATATATTTTATAGTATTCTCTCATGGAGCTCCAAGTTTTTCCTGGATACAAACACTCCTTTTAACCCTTTAGCCTGGGGCGTTTGCATATAACAGGAACATTTCTACAATGTCCTGATAACTAGCAGACTCCTTGATAAATGGTATGGAATAACTATGGTAAGGCCATCTTGCTACCATGGTTTCCTTGTGCATTGCACATAATCCAGTGTTGGAAACCAAGCATGCATGATGAAGTATGCTTGGTTACCAGCACTGGTAGAAATGTGTTCTCCAAAACAACCTTTATTTAACCTCCCATTCCATGTCTGAGCCGTTCAGTTAATCGTTGGGCTTAAAATCCAGGTGTGGAACATGAAATAAAGGTATAATCTGAAAGACACTTTTGATGACTGAAATCAGTAACGCACTTACTCTCGAAAACTTTTGTATTTATTATTTGTCATTAGTATGTCTTGAGCTTCTCATCTTACCACTTACAGCAAAGTAATGTTAGACAAAAAAAACCCTGATATATTGGAGCGTTATGATCTTCCTGCTGCAGTAAATTTAATGATTGCAATTTAATGTTAAAAAGTGTAAGAATATTGATACTTGACACTCTTAGAAATGGGAAGACCTATTTATGTGCATACAGTAGGTAGGTTTAAACAGGTTTAACATCTAAAGCATTCTGGACACTGGTCCTTTAAAACCATGTTTAGATATAACTGGTCTAAAAAAAAAAAAGTTGTGTCTACCAGTAGATGTGCTTCACTCCAAAGGTTTTACTGTGATATCCCTGGGAGTCTAGGTGATTTACTGTCTCATGCACCTTATAATCTTATCAACTGTGATGTCAGACAGACCTTCCATGCTTTATGGAGCCTGGTAATTGGCCCCTGGTTAGATAGAATTCCCCGCTTCTGGGGATTCCTTCATATTGTGAACTCTTTGGTTCTCAGTTAAACACTGCTGGCGGGATTCATTTACAAGGAGCTGGTTAATGGTGCTACAAAGGTGCTGCTAGAGTGCTGCTAGAGACAAGTATCTTTGTAAAGAGCTATTAAAAACAATATACGTTTATTTTTTCCAGTATCAGCTGTTTGCTGTAAATCATTTTATATTCTTGAAAACATGTATATTTTGTTTGGGTTTACATACTTTAGTGTAATTTCTATTGAAGTTCATGTATTTTAATGCAGCACATACATCAGTACCACTAAATGCAAGTCCTTAAAAACTAATTTCAGATATTTCTGTATCCGTGTAGTAACTGATTAGTTGAGATTGAAGCATTTATGATTACCATAGCAAAATCAATAAAAATCTTTGCTACTGTACATTTATGAACATATAAACAATGCATAACAATAAATAAGAGAAAAATAAGGGAAAAATTGACAATTAAAACATACAAAAAAATTTGTTTTAAAAAGAAGCTATTAAAGTGGGGGTAGTGATTGTCAAGTTATTCTTTAATTAACATGTAAGTATCACACAGGGGGCTACAGCTTGTGACAACCATGCACTTGGCCTAATATTGAACTTGAGGGTGTGAGAGACCGAAAAAAAACCCTCTATATTCTATTGTTTTCAAAATAAAAGGCATCACATACCATTACACCACAGTGAGATACCAAATAAGTAGCACAATATAGATTTTGAAATCCATGTTATGTGGTTCCTGAGGTATTTGGACAAATAAAATTCATTATAGAATAAATAAACGTGTTTGTCCCATGGAATAAAAAAATCTACCATGAAATAAGTAAATGCAACATTTATTGTTTATCTTAAACATTGTGTAAACATTATGTAAGATTTTAGTGAAAAATATCTATAAAATAGCTTTTTTTTGACAAATGGGACTTATAAAAAGAAGAACAGGAAATTAAAAGTTTAGCTGTAAGCAGCAGAAAAATGAAACCTATTAGTGTGGAAAACATATTTTTTTGTAGTAATAAATCATATCTCATTTTTTATTTGCATTTTTTTTTTCAGAAATTCTAAAAATAAAAAGATGAAAAAAACAGCAGGAAGTTTACAAAGTGTGACAAACTGGGCAACAGCAATGATTATATAAATACTTTTAGACCATGTAAAACAAAAACAAAATATACAAATCATCATTAGCATGTGATATGTACTGCTGCATACTATAGATAAAGTTTGGATTAACTAAAGCACATATACTGTGATGTAGATATGTCCCTGTAAATACCATACATGGTAAATAACCACGTATCAAACAGATTATTTTGCTCAATTTGTAGTCTTTTGCACATCTGGCTCTCAAATTACCACTAGTGAAAACAAGGAGAAATTTACAATGGTCTTGACAGGGGTTCAGACTGGGCAAAGAGCCCAGTCCCCCTACCTTGCACAGCCTTAGGGCCTTAAACACACATGGGGGCTATTAATCTTAAAGTAGCTGCAGTGGCGCAAGTGGAAATTCTGCACAGTGTGTATGTGGATGTGCTTAAAGACAGTCTTCAAAAGTTTAGTCTCTATTATCATGTTCGAACATCTTCAGCAAATGGCAAGGGAAAAAGTGTCATGCTGTTTAAAAATAGACTCCCAAAAGTCTCCTTCCAATCTATCCTTAAAATAAATTCTCCATTTGTCTTACTTCCTATGTGGCATTAAAACTGTGCCAGATGTGTTTATTAAAGAGGAACTTGATAATTATGCACCAATGTTAATGAAATAAAACACAAAAATTCATATGAAAGTAATTTTCACATTGGAGATGAGAAAAGAGCTGCAAGCACCAAGTAAGAGCTAAAATCAAGGGAGAGCGGTATTAAACTTTTATTCATTCATGCATTCACCCATTCATTCACCAATGAATGAATGAATGAATTCATTCATTCATTCATTAATTCATTCATTCATTCATTTGTACTCTATAACGTGTAGGTCCACGATAATATATCAAGGTTGTACCTTACAATAATACCAGTTGTTGGTCATAGCTCCAGGCTCTAGACGGACCGTCTCCTCTTGTTACTTCGTAAGTAAGGCTGTGGTCTGTCTGGGAGGCTCTGTCAACCTCAGCAATGTGCTAAACCCAGACATGACTAGCCGCAAGAGAGTCGGTCTTCAGTCACCGGACTTCAACAACAAAACAGAAACACAAACAGTTACATTTCAAGTATCAAGAGTGAATAAAGAAAGCAGATGTTAAATAACAGCAGAAACACAACAGAAACAGTTACTGTACTATGTCCATAGTGACTCAACGGCTGAAGTTTTTACCTATTTGTTGGTGTTTCTGTTCTCTGACACGCAAAAAATATTTGCAGTGATATTGCCACTAAATGGACAATATATAATGCTGATTTATCAAAAAAAAAAAAAATCAACTTTATAGTCATTAGTCATAATCTAAAGTGGTATTAACACATAAACACAGATTTTTAACAAACTAAAGACATTTTATCCAGTCAAATTATATTCTGAAGCATTGGGCTGAGCTTGGAAAGGATTTTTTTAGGATTGTTATAAAAACTAAGAATTCTTGATAATCCCTAGACCTGAAAAAATCAGTTACAGGCCTCAAGGTCTAGTGTACTGTACATTTTAGACAGCTGAACTACCTCTTAGGCATGCAGTCAACTCCTCCAGTCCTTTTAAAGACCTGATTATTTCACTCAGGTGTATAAAAGCAGATACACATCTAAAAGATACAGGACACCAGCCCTCGAGGACTGTAAGTGAGGAAGCTTGAATAGCATTCAAGATGTTGGCACTTTAGAATTCACACTACCTAGATTGGATGCCTGCTTCATCATCCCTCACACAATGAGCCATTCACAACTGTATGGATGAACTTTACTCTTCTTCTGGCTCATCTGTTTTTTTTTTTTGTGGTAAATGAGCAGGAGGATGCAATAATAGCTATTGCTTTGTGATCTCCACTGAGAAACAGCAAAAGCAGTACAAGCGGAAGTTGATATTTCCCATTGCGCTCGCTGCTTAAAACATTTACATTTTCTACCGTTTATTGGCTTAAAAAAAAAACTTTGGTTGGTGGCTACTGCGTGTTGCTTTCACAAAAAGAGAAGTTCTGCTAAATGTCCCTCCTTTCCTCAAATGGATTCAATAGGAGCAGTTCCAGGTTTAAAAAATGTGTAGAACTAAACCTAGAGTGCAATACCATGTCAATCTGGCATGCTATGTTAACATTTTTGCAATAACTAGAATGACTTCTATTTTTGACTAAACAAATGGGACACAAGTCTGTATGAATTAGGGGTAAGATTTTTGGGTAAACATTAATCTGTTATCAAAACTTCTGATAAATTCTGTAAAGGTTTTAGACAGGCCACAACTCAGATTTTTGGTACGTTTTCGTAAATGAAAAGATTATTTATGTTGTCTTTTTTATTCTTCTGATCATCGGTTTTTGATGAAACCTATTAATCAGTTACTTTTCCAGATTATTAAACTGTCCAAATAATTTAACAATAGAAACCCCTTAGAGCCATAATTAGAATGCAAGAATCCCACAACCTATAGTTTTTTTTGTTTTATTTTGGTTAAAATATTGATGCCAATATAGCTACAGAAAAACAAAAGATACTTTTTTTATTTAAAAATTTTATTATGTACTCAATCAATCAAATAGTATTTAGATATAGTGGAAATAAACTACAATGAGTATGTGATGAATTAATACTGACAAACAAAACTGAAAAAAAGATGTTAAGGTTATGATACTGTTTTGCATTTTAAAAGTGTTAAAAGATGGAATGGTCTGTCTACTTTAAAGACTTGAGCACTGCTTAGCCATGGACAAAATACCAAATAAAATCCCAGCTAAAAAATACTAAGGCGAGACCTCTTCATTATTTCTTATTTAATAAAAGAAAACTGAAAATCATGTATAGATGGCTTACAAGTTGTACTTATAATCCTAGATGAAAAAAAAACAGATACTAGCCAAATTGTACAGTATATACTGTAAAGTACATTGAAAAGGCAAGCTGCAGCTAAACATTTCGGAAAGAAAACTCATTCCTTTTATCTGAGAATAATATATTCCAGAGGCGAAGAAAGTGACTATTCATGACCTTGATCGTGGGCACATTAAAGGGGAGAGTGTTTGCTAAACGTGAAATTATATGCTGCAAGGAAGACATGGCTACATCACTGTAGTCACCCCAGAGTAAACAAATGAGTTCAGCAAGCATAAGGGGGATTAACATATCTCCACTTAACTTATTTCATCCTGTGAGAATCATCAATATTAAAGGGTAAGGAGAAGAAGAGAAACTGCTGAGGTGGGCTTTTAACAGCAGGGTGAACTACTGTATTTAAGCAGGGAGATACATTAGAGATCCCCCCCGAATCTGCAATGAGAGTAAACTGCTCATTAATTAATTAATTTATTTTTACAATGGAAAAACTTCTTGTTTTTAATATGGTTTTAATACAAACTTGATTCTTGTACTCTTGAGTTTATGTAGCTCCTTATGTCCTTGTTGGTTTGTATTTATGTCCATGATTTGATTCAGACATGGGCACTGATGTTTCTAGTTATAAATTCTTAATGTATTTATAACTCTTTTTCCCAGAGTAATTTTAATGCTATTCTAAATCTCACAGCAGTTTCAACAGTTTCTCTGAGCAATTCAAACTAAAGTTTGACCTGTTTTTGAGTGCATTTGGGATAAAATCACAGAATATGTCCTGCATATGTCCTGCCACACTTGCGTAAAGACCATCATATGGAGAAGGATATTGTCTACAGCTGTGAGACCTCACATGATGTTGTGGTCAGGTAAACACAGTTTTAGCAAAGATAATAGATTGTAGATCAATGAACATAACTCTGAACAAACAAAGCTTAAGCATCACGACCATGTATACATCTGCATTTACCTAATCTATTGAAAATATGCCAACTAGGGTGCACACAAGCTGAATATGGGTGTTTTATTACATACCAAATTGTAATCCTGGCCTCTCCATTATAGAAGTTATCAATAATTTATAGTCTGCTTAAACATTTTTAAGAGGCAACAATTAGACAGAGAAACAAAGGAGCACTTTCATGAAATGTGGTCAAATAAGGTCCTTAAGACGCCTTTGAACCATTTTATTTGCTCATATAAAAAACCCTTGTTACACAAAGCTGTGTGGTCGGACATGTTTCATGAAAAGACATGTCTTTGTTCTCTTTCAAGTTCCCATGCCCAAGGAATAGGTAGAGTTTGAGTTAGGATGGGGAAGATATTATACAGCAATGCATTTAGTGTTGAATAGAAGATTTTTTAAAGGAGAAGTCCAGTCAGCCAGAAATGATTAATGGATAATTATCTATACCTAAAACTAATATGTTCGCTGTGAGTTAAAAAAAAAATGCAGTAAAAGAAATAAAAATTATTATTTTTGTTGCGATCGCTGAGTCAGGGACAGACCATTTTTGCCTAAATATAGTAAGACCTTACTCCTGACATCTTCCCGCAGTGACATCACGGTGTGGTAAGCCTAGTGCCATTCTCCCCCCTATACCAGCAAAATCGATGCACACATCTGCAATCAACAACAATTATTGAAGATTTCCAGAGGACTTCACGATTGAAATTCACTAGAGCTATAGTTGAAGTGGTAATGCCTACATCCATGGCAGTTGGATGTTGTAATACATCGGGTAAAAGTAAAAAAAAAAAAAGTTATTTACCTTCCTGATCCATGATCTACCACGGAAGGGTTCATCATTGGATTGCCAACTTGAAGAGGGAGGATTTGCCATCGTATTTCTGGCCAGAGAAAAAACAGGTAATATTTAACCAACATTTAAAAGAAGGATGTTTTGAAGATGACTTGGTGTCTTGTGGCAAACACCAGACTTGATTAACAGCCGATGCTGCACCATGACATCACAAACCGGTAGGTGACACTAGTGTTCTTTGACAAACATTGATGTCTCCAGTAAAGCACAGTCAAATTAAATTACTCTTCATTTAAAACACTTAATTAATAATTTATTGGACAGTATGTAATCATTTCATATTTAAAGTACTTTAAGAAGTTTTATTTCTGAATATGACGAGACTTTTCCTTTAAAACTTGTGACTATTTGAATATTTTTAATACCATAACAAATTTTAAATACATTTGTAACCATATTAAACTTTAATGTTACTAATGTGATTCGTTTATTAATGAATCACATAAGTGATCGGTCATGGTCAGCCTAGCTGACAGCTTTGGCTGGGTCTGGGAAAAGAAAACCTCATAGGCTCCAACCCATGACATTTTGTAAAATATAAAAGCCATGCAATGATACATTTCCATATTTTTTATTTATTCAAAGATTTATTAATTACCATCCATCCATTTTCTGTCACGCTTATCCCAAGAGGGGTCGCGAGGGGTACTAGTGCCCATCTCCAGCTGTCTACAGGCAAGAGGCGGGGTACACCCTAGTCAGTCCATCGCAGGGCAACACAGAGACAAACAGGACAAACAACCGTACACACACACACTCACACCTAAGGACAATTTAGAGAAACCAATTAACCAAACAGTCATGATTTTGGACTGTGAGAGGAAGCCGGAGTACCCGGAGAGAAGCTCAGGGAGAACATGCAAAAAGAGTAGAAAGAGCCGGGCCGAGAACCCAGATCTTCTTGCTGCAAGGTGGCAGTGCTACCCACTTTGCCACTGAGCATTACCTGATTTATTTATTTAATAATAGAGTATTATTTTGTGATATTTTTATTTTGTAAAGTTACTTTGATTTTTACTTTTTAACTCAGTTTTTCATTTTAAGCTCCTTTTATTGCAATTTCTTATATTCAAATGAGGGGGTGGAGTTTTATCTGTCAGGCGGCACATTTGTGTTATTTTTGATCAGGACCTTTCATTTAAGTTACATACAGAAGAGGTTTCCAGAATTTCATCTTTCAACACCGAAATATTGCAAAAATGAGAAATATCTTGTCCTGGGGTGATGCTGAGAAAAAAATTGTTTTTTTAATGTTTGTGTTAATATATTTAGGAATGAGTGATTGGATATGTTAAAAACAGAAAACAGTAAGGTTAGGGTTAGTTAAGTGGCATAAGCCAGTTTGCTATGTGTTGTTATTTTTTAATTCTACACAGTTTCTATGTGGTAAGGCTATTGCTGAAAGTGTTTGCACTTAGGAAAGGACATTTATAGAGCTAAATATACTATGCTGTAATTTTTAAGTTGATTCGGTAAATCGCCAAGTGGCAGATGCCCCCCATTTTAAGATTTTAGACAATAACAAGTAATGGAGGTAACTGATAGATCAAACTTGTTTTTAGATGCTGGAGATCGGCCTGTTTTCCAGTGTGGTCCTGTTTCTCTGACCGTGACTGGGTGGATGTGTTCTCTTCGTCCTCTGGCATGGGAGCTGCCTCGGAGCTCGTCTGCCTGGCTGTGTGTTTCCTGGACGGGGCCGCCTTTTACAGCTGCTTTTTGTGTCTCAACTTCTGTCTCCTTGAACCCCAGTCGGCCTCGGCAGATGGCCGCTCACACTGAGCCTGGTTCTGCTGGAGGTTTCTTCCTGATAAAAGGGAGTTTTTCCTCTCCACTGTCGCTACAAGTATGCTTAGTGTGATGGATTGTATTTGAGTTAATGAGTCGATGCAATCAACTGGTTTTCCTTAGATAGAAAACTTTGTATCAATTTGACTGTATGATCTGGTTGAACTGTAAAGTGCCTTGAGATGACATGTGTTGTGAATTTGGCGCTATATAAATAAACTGAATTGAATCGAATTGAAATTGAAATCCAGGAAGGAGGAACAACCAAAACATGTTATTTCCACAAAGGCACAAATTTTGTCCTTCTTCAAAAAGAAATAGAGGGTATTCCATCTAAAACTGGCGCAGCAATGTTTTTTTTTTACTCCAGCCTTCTGCCCCTGGTTGATGTGTTGACGCCATACACATCACTGCACGTTATGGGTTCAAAACATTTCTGTTTCGAGGCTATTTCATCTGTTTGCTTCATGCAGGATGTATTTCTGAAGTTTGTGAATTCACAAATGTCAAATCAATTCAGTTTATTTATATAGCACCAATTCACAACACATGTCATCTCAAGGCACTTTACAGTTCACCAGATCATACCTTTAAATTAATTCAAAGTTTTCTAAGGAAAACCAGTTGATTGCAACGACTCATTGACTCAAAAGCAATCCCGCGCACTAAGCTTGCTTTTAGCGACAGTGGAGAGGAACAACTCACTTTTAACAGAAAAAAAAAAACATCCAGCAGAACTAGGCTAAGTGTTTCTCTCATGAAAAAGTAGCTTTCTTGCAAGGTCAAAGATGAGTAAGGGTAATGTAAAGTTTAGCACTGGTAACTTCATTTTTATTTTAATGAATATTTTTGATATGTCTGATTAGATACGTTGTCCAGTCAACAACTGATATTAGAGATCGACCCAGTGTGAATGCAGTGACTGTGAAGAGAAAAACTCCCTTTTAAGATAACAGGACCTGCAGGAGAACCAAGCTTAAGGTTAGCATTTTGTTCTTTCAAGGGCAAGTGGAGTTCAAGAAGACAAAGGCAAACACAGAAAAACACAGAAGAACATATCCATGAATACGTTATATTTTAGAGAAGATAATGGTGAACTAGCTCTATAGTTGCATTTTTCTAGGAAATAAACAGTTGAGCAGATCATCCCCAAGCCAGCTACTCGGTCAAAAAGACCAAAGAGAGTATATACAGTAAGAAAAAAATGCACCAATTGTATCATTAATAGTTGAAGCTGTTGATGGCAGGAGCACAGCTGATGCCTCCCTCTAAGATGTGTCACAGCAAAACAAAGCAGCAGGCCAGATTTGGCCAATGACTAGAGCAGAGACATAAATTTAAAAGTTGAACAAAAAAATAATGCAAAATTGGAGAACAGTAGCATGTTGATACAGAGTGTGGAAAATCATATTTGAGTCCTCCAGCAGCCTACCCATGGATGTAGACAGATAGACACTGGGTGGTGCTAGAGAACCTACCCTTTTTTCTTTGGATAAAAGAGTCCTGCTGAAATCATTTCTTCATTCATTTATACATTCATTCAGTCATTATTTATTCATTATATATTTATATAATTTTGCAGTGAATAGTGTGTGGCCTAAAGTAGCGGTTTTATATTTAGATTGTGTAATTTTGCCAGACAAGACCCCTCTCCTCTACTCCCCACATGAGATTCCCCAAGGCATACCTTTTTTATGTGAATGCAACACATGCAAAGCAGATAATTGGACACGCACTGGTGAAGCCGTTAACACCTATTCTCTGAATGATCCCTGCCCTGGTGACTAGCCTGCTAAACAATCCAGGATAGCATGTAAAACAAGTGCATTTGCCTCCTGAAGCTCATATTAAAAAAGTAAACATTTCACCAGCAGGCCAATCCCTCTTTCTACACATGTCTTCTCTGGCCACTACCAGGCGTAAGAAGAAAGTTCAAAATGTAGCCTTAAGATTAAAATTGAAATATACTAAGAATAATTGAGCTCTATCCCATAGATTGTATTACATTTGATATGATGGGTCCTGATGACTTTTACCTGACCCATGCTTACATTTATAGCAATTACAGTAGACAAGCTACATCTGCCTGTTAAACATTTCCTTTGAATGTATAAGGCCTAAGCTGGATATTGTTCGAATTCATATTCTACTAAAACCACATATATAATAAAATGATGTTCAGTAGGTACAAGTGGAGAATGTAGACTACAGTGTATTTTCTATTCCTTTTTTGTACATTTTCATAGAATTTATATTTATAATTACTTTTGTCGGCTTCAGGTTTATTTCAACCTGGAGAGACTCACACAGAGGAAAGTGCAGTTAGAAAAATATTCAATGTATTTATACAGGTAACACATTCATATCTTCAAAATATTTTTATCTAAGAAAAACCAGCTGATTGCCGGGATTCACTGACTCTCTGCAATTCCTCGCATTGAGCATGTATTGTAACCAGTAGAGAGGAAAAATCCTTTAAACAGAAAGAATCCTCTAGCAGATCCAGGCTCAGTGTGAGTGGCCATCTGCCAAGGTCGACTGGGGTTTGAGGAGACTGAAGGAGATAAAAATATAAATGAAATAAGTTCTTTGGCGCCTGGGCCACGTCAAAAGACTGTGATGCTGTGAATCAACATTCACTTGGATGAGGAACCTAGAAAAGGATTAGGGTGTTCTTCCCCCGGGGCACAGAATATGTATATATAGATTTGAATATTTTTTTTAATATTTTTTTTTTTGGCACAAGTGGCCTTTATTTGATAGTATGCTGAGAGGAAGATCCCATCTTGCTAACCAGCAGTCTACAGACTGACCAACTTCATCTCTCTCCACTCCACCACTAGTTTCAGGCCTGGGGGGAAACAGCCCTTTTCTTTGCTCCTGCTCATGAATATCTATCAAAAAGAAGCGCTATGTTTCCTGCCAAGGTCTGAGCACCAAAGACAAAGTAATTGTATCAATAAATTTCTCCTAATTGTCCTTTCTCTTCGTGTGAGTTTTTCAGATTGAACCTGCTGACTGAGGACATAAAACAGCCATTTGATTCAGGTGCGCCAGCCTAAGAAAGAACACATCTTAAAGTTGCAAGACACCGGCCCTCAAGGACTGCAGTTGTCATTTCCTGATCTAGACAATAGTGGCTATTTGAGGCTAAATTGAAATAAACAAAACAAAACATGTATATATTGAAAGGTGTGCATTTTTATTCAAAGTCCAAAAATGAAATAAGAACAAAGCTTTCTGCAGCTTGAAAAGACAGAGACTTGACTTTTACTCATTTCCATGTAGCTTTCCATAACATTCTAAACAAACACTATCTGCAAGACATTTTAAACTTACCTTTCATTAATATTGAAGGAAATGCTTTTGAATTTGTAATGCAATACTTAAGATGGTATTATAGAAAAGGCAAAAAGGTTTTGTATATATTTTTACGTAAATGTTGATTTATGTTTTTAAAATGCTTATATGTGGTCCTGGTGTTTCCAGTTCTACATATACTATGTAATTGTAATGAAATACATCAAGAGCAACAGTAGATAGCTTGTGACAACAGTTTCATTAGCCACATCCAGTTCACAATCTCATTAAGACTGTCAATTACTGAACTGAAAACCCTTAATCTCTTACTCGAAAAGCTTCTCTGTGGCTTTCCTGTGTGAGGATTAAAAATGAGTTTGCTGTTTCTTGATAAACCCGGACTTTTTCTTGAGGTCTTACAATGAACACTTGTTGTAACTGCTGTACAGGATGTAAGTCTTTGATGTCTTCCTTTTCGACACACTTGTAACCTCAATGAAAGTACCATTTGGGGTTGTGCAATACACTACGTAAAAAAAAAAAAAAATACAAGACACATTTTGTTTTTGTCTTGTCAGTTTGATGCAAGAAAGTTGTTGCATCTTGCTGAGAATTGCTTTTTTCAGGAAAATGAAACGAATTGGATGTTTCATCAGTTCAAGAATTTTTGAAACAAAAAAATCAACATAAGTGATTTAAATTTTTAAAAATATCCTGTTTATCACAGTATGGGCTAATCAAATTTTGTAATGTTATTATGGTTAATTGTAACAATCTGCTCTAATAACAGAATTTTTTTTTTTTTTTTACCCAGAATTTACCCAGAATTTTGCATTACAAAGACTTGGGGGACATGGTAATTTAGTTAAAAAGATATCTAATAAAAGGCCTAATGTTGTCAATGTATGCATTTCTTAACCCTAAGTATTTATGAGATGGAGCACATATTATTACATTGCCAACAATGAAAATGACAATGTATCTGTATAAAGGTAACATTAATTGCCCTGTTTTTTTTTTATAACGATTACATTGTTTGCCTGTTCATAACTTGGAAAACACTTGCGTACTTGATTATTGTAATAAACTTCAATAAACCCCAAAATACACTGCATCCAAGGCAGTGTGGAGTCATGGTCTACAAATATTCATACAAAGCCTAATAATATTTTGGATAAAATGCCTGTTTTTGCCTTCTTTTGTTGTACCATATTCTCTCACCTACTTTTTTTACTGCAAAAGAAACAACTTCATTTAGAGTCAGTGTGATTGTGTCCTTTACTGTTCTTCGTCTGTCTGTGAAAGTGTTGGCTATACTATTGCTTTTATCTATTGCTACATTGAAATAACTTGCCTTAATAGAGAAACCAATTTGGTTGTTTGTTTCAAGCATAAAGATTGGCTGATAGCAATTGTCTTCAATATTTTGTTGTTAAAACTATCCTGTGTTTAACAGCTTTGCTTTCTCATTATGGTTGCTGTTCTTTAATGAGAGAAACGTAGATGTAAACTGTAAAGAGAAACTGTAAATGTAGCTTTTTATGATCTCTCTGCCTGTGTTGGATACTACTAAGGCTATCCATCCATCCATTTTCTGTCACGCCTGTCCTTGCTGGGGTCGTGAGAGGTGCTGGTGCCTATCTCCAGCTTTCAATGGGCAAGAGGCGGGTTACACCCTGGACAGGTTATCAGTCTATCACATGGCAACACAGAGACAAACAGGACAAAAAAAAACATTCACACACGCACTCACACCTAAGGAGAATTTAATGAAGCAAAATTAACCTCAGTCATGTTTTTGGACTGTGAGAGGAAGCCAGAGTACCCGGAGAGAAACCAAGCATGCACAGGAAGAACATGCAAACTCCAGGCAGAAAGACCCCAGGCCGGGAACCGAACCCGGAACCTTCATTCTACCCACTGCCACACTGTGCAGCACACATCTAAGCAGTGTTGTGCCTGAACGTGTTCATTGAACGAAAGTTCATGAACTCGTTCATATTTTGGGCGAACGTGAACTGAACGTACTGTATTACTGCCTGATGAAC
>NW_015150458.1:1466107-1483350 GCF_000732505.1 Cyprinodon variegatus | reverse complement strand
TATGAACTGAACTAGTTCATTTTAAAATGTGTGAACTTTGAACTAGTTCACGTAGAAAGAGAACTTTCCCAACACTGCATCTAAGGCATATAGCCGGATATTCTAATAAGGTATATGTACGAGTTTAAGTTTCCAATTCTATACACATAGCTTACAGTGATCCAGATAGCATCAAGCTATATGGTTTACCTTTGTGTCACTTCTCAAGAAGAACTGATCTATGTTGGACAGTAAGAGAGAGAGAGCGTTACTTTTGTATGCCACACTTGATGGAACCTTGCAGCCAGATATAAACTAGATTACAGAAAATCAGCATTTAGCTCTTGGTGACTCCTTATAGTTGATATGTTATAGTTCTAAGTATTCAGAACCCATTTAGAAAGTATCTAGTTATCGAGCTTCTGGTAGTCAATACAAAAGGTGCACAAAATGTGACAAATATTTTTGTCAATATGTGAACTCTGAAAGTGTTTTACAATACAAAAAGTGAAGAGAGAGGAGGCTCATCAAAGGGAGCAGGGGGGGCACAGTGCAGCTGGCCTCTCCATTGTAGATGGCTTTAATGGCGAGTAGAAGAATTTTGACGATGATGCAAGATTAGACAGGGAGCCAGTGAAGCTGCTGCAGGACAAGAATGATGTGGTTAATGAAGGGGTTTGGGTGATGACACAAGCAGCCGCATTCTTAGCACTCTGAAGCTGGATAAAATAATTTTTTGGGGAGACCACAAGCAGTCATCAGTCCAGGATGTCACAAGAGCAGTGTAGAGATATAACAGCATTAGTATCGGCTTAGTTTTTCATTTAAAAAGTAATTAACTAATTACTTTTATAAATACTTTTCAGTGCCACTATTAAGTTACTTGCAATCTAAAGCAGCAAGTTACTTCAACTAAATCAATCAAAGCAATTTATAACCTCTCTCTGCTGTAGGGAGAGATTTTTACTGCAGTGATGAGCTGAGATCAGCACACGGATTGGCTAAGGAGCTGTAATGCATGGAGTTGTTCAGTATGCCTTAAACAGGCAAGAACAAAGACTTGATACATGCAGGTCTCTAGTTTAAAGAAGCTTGTCAAATCATCTCAAGACTTACTGACAGCTGGCTGCCCACATGTTCTTTACTTCACATTTTTCACTTTTTTTCTGAAACTTTACCTACTGTTTATTGCAATGTTTTTGTTAAATTGTTTGAAAAGCATTTATTTTCCAGCTTCACACCTATTTTGTAAGGTGCTGTAAGACTAAACCCTTAAAAAGATAAATTATTCAGCTATTTGAATTCATGTTGTTGGATAACACAATTTAATCCAGCATTTTGAAAGTGTAAAGCAAACTAACATTAAAAGGAACTATCCATGATCTTGCACAGGATGAAGTGTAAGCCCTCACTCCAACTGTCTTCCCCCATGAGAAACTTTAATTCTCTCACTAGACTAAACACCCCCGTAAGGTTGTGCAAAAGCCTCTGGAGCACCATTTTACATATTTAACAATAACTGATAAAATATTACTGAAGTAAAAAGTAGCATTAGAATAGAATAGAATAGAATAGAATAGAATAGAATAGAATAGAATAGAATAGAATAGAACAGAATAGAGTAGAGTAGAATCCACACAAATGTGGACCTTAGAAAAAATGTATAAGAATACTGTAACATAATAGAGAAGAGTTAAAAGATAAACGAAAAAAATGTACTGTTAAGTGTTTGAACAGTTTAAGAACTGTGCACCTGGAAAATAATTAACCAATATACAGCAATATACATTTTTAAAGTAATGGATATTTGAAAAATACCAGCAACATCAGAGATAATGCAAAATGACTGCAGCATGTTATTTGACTGACAAAAAGTAAAAACTGTGCAAAATCAGCATGAATGTAACAGCTTATTGAGGTTGTTGGGAACAGTGGTGGTTATAAAGTCCTAAAGCTGCTGGGAGGAAGGATCTGTGATAATGCTCCCTGGTGCATTTAGGGTGCAGCACTCTGTCACTGAGTGAGCTCTCCACTTCTGCAACAGCTTCATGCATGGGATGGGAGACATTATCCAACAGAGATGTTAATTCAGTTACTATGGTTTTGTTTCCCACCTCCTGCACTGAGTCCCGAGGGCATCCATCACAGAGCTGGCTTTCCTGACCAGCTTATCTAACCACTTTCTCTCAGCTACAGGTAAGCCACAACAGAGTCATAGAAGGTCTTTAGGAGAACCTCCTGCACTCCAAGAGACCTCAGTCTCCTCAGCAGGGAGATTATCCTCTGATCTTTCCAATACAGAGCCTTAATGTTGTGAGTCCAGTCCAATTTGTTATTCAGATGAACACCTATGTACTTGTGAGAGTCCACTTATTTCAATGTCTGTTCTCTGGATGTTTACTGGTGTCAGTGGGGTGGATCGGCTTTTGCGAAAGTACATCACTAGCTCCTTGGTTTTCCTTGCATCAATCAGATGGTGATTCTGCTGGCACCAGACCACAAAGTTCTGGGTCCACTGTCTGTATTCTGAGTCATCCCCACCTGTGATGAGGCCAATTATGGCAGAATCATCAGAGAACTTCTGGAGGTGGCACTATGAACTGCTAATATAGAAATAAAAAAAAATACATGTCAATCTTCTCATGGCAGAGAAACAGGGTCTGGGGTTGTCCACAGTTACTGCTTATTCTCAATATAAAAAGCCTAGACTCTTCTTAACTCATAATACATAGCCTAAAAATATTCTTTTTAACCACAACAAAAATAATCTAATTTTAAACTAAATGTAACATCTCAAAATATAGCATAGTGAATAATTTTTAAATCATCTACTATTTTTGTAAAGCATGACATTCAATATTGCCCCAAATGATAGAATACTTTTTAGTAATTGGTAAAAATATAATTCATAACAAAGTATTTTGTTTTGGGTACTGTGAAATATTCTTTCCATTTCTATAATAAAATTTTGTGTTGCTGTGATTTTTAAAGAGATCCCCATTTTGGAAAGTAAGTTGAGAGACAGCAAACCTTCAGACTAAAATCATATAATAAAGAGAAATCCATATTTGTTTATTTCTGAATGCCTGTGCATATGAGAGTATGAGCTGTCAGTCATGTCTCATCTGCTGGTTTTCACTCCATCAGTCAACGCTTTAGTAGTTTTCTAACAGTACATTGACCTTGAGTGCCTGGTATTGATTTCCTGTGATGTCGAGCTAAGAGAGGTCGTTACCACTAGGCCACAACCATGGAATGTGATCAGGAACAGATCCAGGAAATCCCACTGCTCTGGTAATAGATCCTCAATTTCTTCGTTAAAGATAAAAATAATTTAAAAAAACCATTCCGGTTTCACACCTATATTAAATTTATCGATAATCAACTGAAAAAAACAAGCAAAGTCATGAAATAAACTTTGATTTAGCCCCCAACATATATATGGGTGACTTTTAAAAAGGACATTTTAATTTAACCTTTAAAAGAATTTTAAAATCATTGATCATTCATCCTCTTCTTGTAGCTCCGTTAATGGCCCTTGCCTTCTGCAACATCTGCTGAGGTATTCTAGCTACCCAGAGTCTCGCTGTAAACTTTTGCTGTCCACAGATGATCTTCAGAGCTGGTGTAGTCGGATCCGAGATGCAACTCATGTAGTTGCCCCAGAGACAGACTTGTTCCCCACTGAGGGACAGCAGGTTCTCAAACTGGATCTTGGATAGTCAGTAGTATAGCTGAAAGCAACAGTCATCCAAACACAGCTCCTTGAGCAGCTGGTGGAACTCTCCAAACTGGTTCCATCTCTGGAGAATCTGGTGAATCCAAGGAGGTTGATGCTCACTGATTTATTCAGCTTTATAATAAATAAGAGATGTTGCAGAATATTTCCTTGGCCTCCTGACTACCACTAGCTAACATTTGTCCTCTGTGGAGGACATTTATAAACCTGAATATCTCCTATCCACTGAATATCACTGTTTACTCCTCTAGGTATCTACAGAGGACATTTAGGGCTTTTCAATGATACCAAATGTGAAGGGGTTGGGTCATGGGCTGGTACATTTCTCTTCCTCACTCAGAAAGATGGTGTCCATAAGTTCATGCACATTTTATGGGAAGAAGAATAGTAAGTGCAAAATAAATAAATAAATAAATATATATATATATATATATATATATATATATATATATATATATATATATATATATATATATATATATATATTTTATATAAGTGTCTTAACAACACATTGTTTAAAAATTGTCCTCTGTAGTGGATGTTTGAAGTTTTTCAGCCATTTTGTGTGTTTCTTTTTAAAAGAAAGGGAGTAATTCTCAGAAGCAGAGCACATTTTACTGCAGATTGTAGATGAAAACTCAGATACTGAGTCGTCTCATGAGAAGATCAAGATCCAATGTTTGAGGGAGAATCAGAGGAAGATCATTCAGAGAGTTCTGAGAAAAAATTCAGACAGGGAAAGCTGATGCCCTGTCTGAATCTGCAGAACTTGCTGTGAAAAAGTGGTTGGACAACAAGCCAGTTGTTATTGCATTCTCTACCTATGGCATTAACACTAAAAATCCCAGAGATACGAGAATTTTCGTCAGCCTTCAGTCCCCCCAACAGTATTTCACAATTCATGAATCCCTTTTCAGATGTAAATGCCCCATTAGCACTGTAGCTGGAAAAAAAATTATTGTATCTTTGGACTTTAAACCTCAAGAGACACACAGAAGATGGTCCAAGAAGCAAAAAAGGTGTTTGTCCAGTTGTCAGTGCCACTGGTAGTTGCTCAGTACAACAAAAACACGGGTGGTGGGGACTTGATTGACCGAATGTGGAGTTGCCACAGTGTGGCATCTCACACTCGGAAATGAACAGTACATGCAATTTTCCACTATTTTTACCTGATGATCACCCATTCATGGCTTTAGTGTAAGAGTGACAGCCACTTTCTGGGGAAGAAACGAAATAAGTTCCTTGACTTCTAACTACTCCTTGGTGAAGAGATGATTACTATGGCCCAAACTGGAATCACAAGTGACAGCGAAGATGACTACGCTCCCCCTTATCAAAAGTGTTAACCACAACCAAATGTGGCTCTGAGACACCATCCATCTTCCAGAAATGGTGAATGAAACAGATGCAAAAAGGTTTCACACATCTGGCTGCAAAAGCAAAACATATGTGATGTGCAAGAAATACAGGTATTCCTCTGTGTTTCACAGAACGGACATTTCTTTTTAAAGTATGATACTAATTAAGCTCAGCAAAACTAAACTAAAATGATGATGGAAAGTTATGTTGATGTGAAACTCAATGCGGTGTTGAATTTTCAAAGTCTTTCTTTCTTAGTAAATTGTTCCCATGCTCAGTTCGAATTTATGGAGTTCTGATGTCCACTGTTGTAGACGTAATATGTAAAAAATAAATACTTTTTTTTTTTTCAAAAAGAAAAGTGTCTCACATAGATAGCAGAATTGTAAAATATATATAATTGGAATTTTTTTTCCTGGTAGTCAGTGTGAATTCGCAATTATACCTAATGTCTGTACAATGTGAGTGTCGTAACTATTATAGCTGATTCTAATTTTGTTGCTAAGCTACGAAGACGTGTGCACAGAGAAAGCCTTTTCAGAATCATTTTTCTAAATTGTCTAATATTAAATTCCCAGCACAATACAGAGATGCTACCTGATAAAACAACAAAACAAGAATGTATATCATATGCATATAACTGTACTGTAACAGGTTATGTTTGATAGGATGTTTATTGATATTTTAATCACAAGCACATGTCACTCACAACATAAACAACTTAACTGATTTTTAAAGAGACGTTCCCTCTTTTTTTATTAATGTTTTCATCATTGTCTTTTGTAAGTGCTGTTTTGTATCAGATATTTTCTGTGTCCCTCACTTTCTCTCTGGGCAACGAGCACAGCTATTACTAGCCTTGTCTGAGAGAGAGCAATCGCTGGTGCCATCCAGACCACAGCTCAGAGCCTAGACTGTAGGCCCCATGTGGAGGAGAGCAGCTTACAAGCTTTACCCACCAGGAGAAAACTCTCTCTGCACAATGCTTCTTTTCACAGAGTTCCTCTGGAGGAATTACACTAAACCCCCTCCACCCCTCCCCCCACAAGATTTTGTTTTAAGGGGTGCAGACACACAAACACACACATGCATGAATCCATGTGTAGGATCTTACGTATACTATCTCCTTATTTCATTAATTCTGACAGCTAAAGGGATTATAGCAAACCCATTAATATTAGTAATAAGGAGTACCTAGAGTCCAAAACGTCTTGATATGCAAATGCAATACTCTTAACATTCTCACAATAAGGCGCGGATTAGGTTGCATCAAAGGAAAGGATGATTCTTTTTTTGTCTTATATGATCCAGAGTTATAATATCTTAATGCATTACAATTTTATTTTCATTTTCAGCATCTAAAACTTTTTAAAAATGAGCCACAATGACAGTATTCAATCCTGAGCAAAGTACAGACTGACAAATTAACTGACAAATTGGCTAAGGGTAAACCCTTCATTCTTTATTTTTATGCTTTATTATCATTTATCTCTTATGTAATTATCTGTGATAATTATTTGTGATAATTGCATAAGGGATTTATTTTCAATACTTTGAGTCATATCTTTTAATCTACTGTTTTCCTTTAATTGACTTATTTTTTTGCAATGAAATTTAACCTTAAACAGAATGTTTGTGAATGTGAATATTTAATATTCTAACTTAATGATTGACCAATGTTTAAAATCTGCATTTATTAATATTTTCAACCAAGAATTTCCATTGTTTAAATTCAAATGATCTTATATACCAAACTCTTAAAGAATTATAGTGATTAAGATATAACAGTCAAGATTGATTCTAACAAGAAAACTGATGGTAAACCATTTAAAAATAGTCTGTAGTGGCATCACTTTTCATAGTTTATAGAGATTGGGGTATTTCACCCTGTTTCCACTTGTGGTTTTCTTTTCTGTGGCTTTGCCTCTGGCTATCATTGGAAGAGACTCTCTTAAAATCTCTCTGCACCACAAACTTCAGCTTGGGTGGTAAAGATCCCCCTACAGAAAACTATGGGCGACACATAATTAATTTCTTTATGCTATACCTCAAGTTTACCTTAATTTCAGAAAATGTACTTGCTGAAGTAAACTCTAAGACAATCGATACAAATTAGATTTTTTTCGGACCTTTAAATGTTTCCTACTCCAGAGCAGTATTTCTTTGCTTTGCTCTTTCAAACTTAAAGCATTGACAGCATTGTCTTTTGAACTGTCTTTCCCCAGAGTCTAATCATGTACTGTGCTTGCAGAATATGCAGATATTGATTAGTAACCAGCCCCTAATTGAGGCACAATCATTCTAACCTAGGTGATTCAAATCTATGATAGAAATGGCAGATAGTTGGTAGCCTAATAATACTTGTAAATTGTTCCGATCACTTGCCCTGAAAACAATAACAACTCTCCTCATAGTCAGATTTTCAAAATGATAAAAAAATTAAGAAAATATTACATGATACAAATTTGAAGGACATTACCTTTGTTCAAAGTATTTTACCCTGTTTAACTCCATCACAAACTCCAACTTTGTAATACTATGTAGATGTAAATACATCTAAATCAGAAGGAAATGGCATTTGGCTTTTACATGTTTTAAGACAAAAGACTAAAACGGTATCGTGTTTTTTAACATCAGAATTACTAATTTCTAGAGCTCAATTTTTACTGCAAGCAAGGCTGCAAGTCCTTTGAGGTTTTCTTTTTCCAGCTTTGCACTTTCAGTGAAAATTTTTGACCATTCTTCTATGAAAATTAAATGCCCAGAGCTTTTCTGGACTGCAATTTTCCAATAATTCCACAGATTCCTTCTCTGAATTAGATCTGGAGCTTGACTAGACCATTCTAACTAGGAATTTATTTACACAACATCCACTCTGTTCTGCCCAGCTGCAAACTGTTTAACAATATGCAACTATAAAAATCAATAAGAGCACTTGCAGTGTCTCGACATGTTGGCCAAAACAGAAAATGGATAGCACACTGGCAAAATTCGACCAAATTCTATTTTTGCTTCATGCAGCAAAAAGACTGCAGTAAATATTTACAAATCACATTGTTGGGCCATAAACCATGATAATAATTTTGGACATTATGGATCAATTTCCATGCTTCATCTTAACATATTCACTAGAATAGAGGTTGTCCCACAGTGCTCTCAAGGTTTCTGCAACCCTCCCCCAACTTAGGCCTACTCTAAAAGACACTCCTTAAGGCTAATTTATGGTTCTGACACATAGCCTCTGCAACTGTCAAATCTGTCTCTGTGCACGACCATGCCCCCCGCGCATAGGTTCTACAACCGTCATTGCGCACCTCAAAAAAATCAACTACCCACGCAGACCTAAAGCGGAAGTGCACAGACAAAAAGCAGCTGTGATCGGTCCTTGGTATGCCTTTCCAGCTGTCTGCGTGGTCGTCTTTCGCCGTTTTTGTTTTGGAAGATAAACACTTTCACCGGCACCACCGAAGTTCTTGCGAGTTCTTGAATAGGCACCCCTTGCGCTTTCGCAGAAAACTGCTGTGCGTTCAAGACTGACGGTGCAAAAGCATACCAGCACAACTAGTTTGCGACCAGACCCAAGTGACATTTGATGTGTGCGGTTGCAGAAGTTTAATCTGCCCTTTAGAGGTGGGCTCCATCGTAGTGGAGACAGAAAAAGCACAGCACACAAGATTTCTTTCTATTTCTCTGAAGCTACTCCAGGGGTTTACATTGGAAGAGGAAGCCATCATGGAAAGCCCAGGCCTAAGGTCCAGATATCTAGACTGTCCAAGGCTAAGTCATGATGCTTGACATTTCAGACTGAACTGCTGCAAGATATGTCTCTGAGTTTCAGCACCTTTAGATGCTGACTGGAGGTGGGAGGCTCCAAAGGCAGACCTTCCCCTGATGTGTGGCTGGAACAAAGGAAAACCCATGCCGTGAGACTGCCATGCAAAGCTGCTAGATGGTGGAGAAAACTTTAGCTTTCCTAAAGGGATATGTTCAGTATTTGACTGGCACAGTTAGGGGTATATTATCCAGTTAAACAATATGTATTTTGATGATTTTGATCATTTTATGTGTTTACTGGTGAGTAAAGCCCAACCGATAAACCGCCCAATTTATCTGTGTACTTTGTGTGTGTCTAACATACACTTAAAATGTGCAAACTTGTGGCAGCAATGTGATGGGAAAAATGTCTAAGGGGTTTAAATTCTTTTCAAGGTTCCCTAGGTGGAGAGAATAACATCCTTAGTGTAAGATGATGGTTAAGGTATACCACCATCTATTTTGTACATCAATTTAAATGCTGGAGTCTCTGTGCATAGTGTAAAAAGTACTGACCTACATGCTTTATAACAAAAGAGGAAAATGCACAGTCCTCCACACTTTACAGCCTAACTATGCTCTTGGCTTGGCTTGCCTTAGCCTCACTGGAATACTTTGGGTTGGTCTGGCCACAGCTCCTGTTGTGCCAGAGCACGATGCAGATTGAGGCTGGAATGGGAGTAGACAGTTAATGGGCACTTAGAGGATGGTGAAAACATTTTCCTCTGGAGAAGCGGTGGTTTGGAGGTTTCTCAGTGGGACAAACTGCACTCATACCCTATCACTCTCTGCCTCTGTATCCATTTCTAGTTTTCAGCATACCCACTTAGAGCTATTTATTTTTTGATTACCAGCGGTATATTGTGGTTAAGGTAGGATAGGGTATTTATGGCAGGTAGAGCTGTATGATGAACTTTTTTTTTCCTTTTTTTATGGCGATGACAGAGTGAATACAACATCTCACAATCAGTAAATAACATTGTTTAAATTTAATAAATCATTTTTTGCTTATTTTTGCATAACACTTAATTTGCTAATTTGCTAAGATTTGAAACTTTATATCAATCCATGAAATGCCTTAAAAAAGATTAGTTTGGCAGACATCAAAATTGTCTGCTTTGAGTTTTAAGCAAGGCTTTGAGGACAGAGCAGATCCTTGAGCTCAGTGCCCGACAGCAGTGCCCAGTGATTGGCATTGGCCAGTCCCCAAGCCTCATGTCCTGTCCAGACATATGAGAATGTCATTAAGTGTAGTGTCATTTTAGGAAAATCTAGAGACAGCTGTACATTTTCCACTGCAAGCTTTTGCCTGAATTGATGTACATTTCTGGGTTGTTCCAATTCAGGCAACACCTCATTGGTTTTGGACAGGAGCTTCAATTTTTATCTCTTGCTTTTACAGAATATATGTTATTTAAATGTAATATTTTTTATATTTTATTTTTTGAAGCTATATAGATAGGAAACTGATGGAATATTTAGGTTATATTAAAATTGACTAATTTCATTTTCATTTTCTTTTACTTTGCTGTATGTAATAAGCACCGGTTTACAACGGTTTAAACTATTAACCTATACTTTAGCAGAGGATGTATTCTTTTTATTTTGCTCATTCATTACAACGTATACATTACATGATGCCTTGCATCTAAAACCCTGTAAAATACTTCTGACTTGTCAGGTTAGAAGGGTGTTTTTGTGCCTTGAATGCATACTCTGCCAAACAGGATCAGATGAGTGTAGGTGCTTATTCTCTGAGAGAGAAAGGGATGTACTGTATGCACTTATGGAAGGAAGGAAATCTGCAATGTAAGGCGGATGTAGCCAAAGGCTACCTTCTCAGTAAAACCATCTGACTCCTGAGCCAATATAATAGAGAGGCTCAGGGTTTCTTGCCTCGTCTTATCTTGTCCCAGGCCCAGTTGAAGCCTTTAGATTGGATATAAACACTGGTTCAATACCACTGAGACTAGTTAAGGGATAACAATTATGTAAATGTTTGCATCAGTACAGAGTTACAGTAATGCTTGAGATGGTACCTGATCAAATAAAATAAATTAAAACCTCTAACCACAAAAGTGAAACTAAAACATTTTTTTCTGCACAAAGAAGTTTCAAATTGCCAAACTGGGTAAGAAACTGTAAAATCTGTAATTTTTAGTTATATGCTTATGATTAGGGATAACATTCTATTCAGTGAGGACACCACATCAGTGGTAAAATATAATCTTACCTTTTATGATAAAACAGGCTTTATTTCATAAATACTTTTTTTTTTTATCACATTGCAGATACAATGTCACAGGTAATTTTACAGATCTACAGGCACTTTAATAAAAAATGTATAGATAAAAAGGAAAATTATGATCCTGACACAAAAAAGAAAATCATTCTCTTGACAACTTATTACTAAAGAGCACTGCTTAAAAAATGTTTTTATCTATGTTTTTAGGTTTTTGTCCTTTCCTGTGTGGCTATGATTATTTTCTGAACTTTGAACTTCATGTTGTGTCCTAGATGATTAACGTTAAGCTCTCCTTCCTTGTAACATGAAAAAAAAAAAAGTTTTTTGGAAGTAAAATAGAGACAACTGATCAACTTTTAGGTCTAACTCAAGGTTTTTTTTAGAAACAAGTTGTGGCATTGAGGTTTTGCTTACATTGTAAATACTCTGCCTCTGTATGGGCCTGTTTTTGTATATAATAATATAGTATATGACCCTTCACATTGGTTGAAACTTTAGGTCAATTCCTCTGAGTGTTTCTGCTGTACATGCAAACTCTCACTGTTTGGCTGCATCAAACTTCCCTGCAAAGAAAGTAATGGAACGTTTAGTTTATATTGTTAAATAAAAGAGAAGTGTTTAAAACAGATCTTTCTGAATTTTTTCCTTCTCAATGAATAACTTTATATTAGTTCAAAGACAGAATAACTGAAGGAAGTGTTTGAGACCTAGAATAATCCTTTTTCCTTTATGCTTGATATCCTCAAAGGAAATATCACCAAACATGTATAGGCTTTGGATGACTATTTACCAGTATCTAGGACCCATTTTTTTGTCCTTTGTTCACCAAGTTTGTGTTATTCCTAAACTAGTGTAGGTTGTGGGCAATAGAATCTAAATTTATGAGGGAGAAGCCATTGTATGAAGCCAACAACTGCTCATTTTGTACATTCCTATTACAAGAGCATTATTTACCAATGACTGGTTCCCCAGGGACAGACATAAAACACCACCTTACTGCTATGTCTATGCATTAGTTAAGTCTATTAATTCCTTGTTATTAACTTTTGGAAAGTGGACATTGTCTTTATACTATGCCCGTCTTTTGACTAAATAAAAAAAAAAAAAAAAAAAAAAAGTATAAAAATGCTTTGATTCTGACATTTCAGTTGTCCAACAGGGTTAAGAGGCTCTGTCTGAATTATCTTCTTCTCCTCCACACTCTGTGGGGCCAGTCAGGGGGAGGGAAAGAGGAGATGTATGTCCTTCTATAAAACAAGCTGCTCTAGGTTTCATGTTAGTGGAAAATCTGATGTATAAGGACAGAGGGAAAAAAAGGACCTTTTAAAAAGCTATGCTTGTAAGCGGGATGGACAGTGGGTAGCACTGCTGCCTTGCAGCAAGAGGGTTCTGGGTTCAATTTTCCGACCTTGGGTCTTTCTGCATGGAGTTTGCATGTTCTCCCTCAGCATGCATGGGTTCTCTCCGGGTACTCTGGCTTCCTCCCACAGTCCAAAAAACATGACTGTTGGGTTAACTTGCTTCTCTAAAAATTCTCCTAAGGTGTGTGTGTCTTTGCATGAATGGTTGTTTGTATCTGTGATGCCCTGTGATGGACTGGCGACCTGTCCAGGGTGTACCCCGCCTCTCGCCCATTGACAGCTAGAGATAGGCACCATCATCCCTAGCAATCCCAGCAGGGACAAATGTGACAGAAAATGGATTGATGGATGCTTGTAAGCCAATATGACAGTATTATAACTAAAGTGTTGTATAAATGTTGTTAATGATGTGACTACAACATATTATCAACAAAAAATATTAATGCCACATATACTACATATTCAAAGGGGTTTTCGGCATTTTAAAATAACTGAAATGTCTGACACTGCTGACAGCTGTTTACGTTTCCTAATTTGACAGAGATATCCAGATTGCAATATTGAAACGTTTAATGTGAGGAACTCCCCCCGGGCTTTCTCCTGGTGGGATGTGCTTGGAACACCTCACCAGGGAGATGTCCATGAGGCATCCTAATCAGATGCCCGAGCCTCCTCAACTGGTTCCTCTCGATGTGGAGAAGCAGCGGCTCTACTCTGAGTCCTCCCGAGATGACTGAGCTCCTCACCCTATCTCTAAGGGAGAGTACTGTAGTTCGCTCCCTGATTAAGCCAATAGAACCAGAGACGCAATCCTAAGGCCACCCAGACAGATTCCCTCAACACCTTGGCTGTGTCTAAAAATTCTGTTCATAAAACTTATGAACAGAATCTGTGACAAAGGGCAACCTTGGTGGAGTCCAACTCTCACCGGAAATGAGTCCAACTTACTGCCGTCAATGCAGACCAGGCTCTGACACCGGTCATACAGAGACATAACACCCCTTATTAAAGGTCCCAGTACTCCATACTCCCGGAGTACCCCCCACAGGACCCCCTGAGGGAACACTAGGTCCATTTGTCTTACTCATCATAAGAGGTCTTTAGGCTGCTCTTTGTCTGGTCCTTCACCTCGGACTTGTCTGCCTTGGGTGACCCTACTAGGGGGCATAAAGCCCCCAGACAGCTCCAAAAGTCATTGGGACACCCAAACCCCTCCACCACAATAGGGTGGCAGCCCAGGGATGGCAATTCATATATTGTTTGGACAATATATGAATTCAAAATAGACGACCAGCTTATCTTCCCACTGTCTTCTTAAACACTGAAATCACTGTCAGGAAAATAGGCCCAGAATGCTTTTACCTACAGTCTGTGGGAAACTGAATTGGGTCATAATTTTGACATCTTTTCCAAACTAGGAGACACAAGGCCACAGTTTTCAGTAATCACAGTTAGCCTTTGTCCATTCAGTCAAGCATTCCCATTATGCCCACATGTTTTAGATGCCTTCTTCTTCCATGTTTCTTCAATTCTGTACTTGTTTACTTTCTAAGTCACTCTCTCTGCCCTCTGTTTGCAGCTTTGCTTCCCACTGCTCGTAGGAGAGAAACAAAGACAGGCACCATTTATGAGGCCTAAATTACTGTTTAGCAATGGGCTTTTCAACATTTTACTTTTATTTGCTCATAACATGTAGACAATTGTCTCTTGTTCAAACATGTTCAGTTTAATTAAATTGATTTCACATAACAAACTTGTCAACAAAGTAGAAAGAGTTAGTTGAATAAATTTTTTTGACTCTAAACGCATACATCACATTCTTTGGGGGCATACCTCTGATGAAGATGCAATCCTGCTGTCATAACATCTCTGGTATGTCAGACACAAAAATTGTGCCTTTAATAACAATAACTTTAAGACGAACATTTGTTTTATATTGATTGATTTTGTAAACAAATTCACATTATTGTGAGGGTCACTTCAATTTACAATTAACAAAGAAAATTCCAACTGTGTGTAGATTTGACAATACAGGTCAGAAAATCTTGATCTATGGAACAGCCAAACCCATACTTCAAAAACCCCAGAGTAATAGAAATACAGGAACACAGGAAAGCTTTTCAAATCTACATGGAATCCTAAACTCTTTGCCGAGTAAATGTGCAGTTTTTCCTCTTTCTAATAGAAGAACAGTTGAAACACAAGGCATTTTTCTTTAAGGACTTTAAACTTAGGGCAGTTTGGTTTGAATCGATTATATTTTAAGAAAGTATATTTCTGAATGGAAGCTTCTGGTACAATCTGTGGATGCTGGTAATTTTAGTCCTTGATTAATGAATTAATTACACAAGGATGCTGATTTATAATGTATTGTTTTGATTTTTAATTCACATCTGTACACAGATAAGAATCCTTAAAAGCCTTTATCAACTTTGGACTTAAAGACTGTTCAGTGATGCTTTATATTAATCATCTAGCTATTCTTTGTTGTGCATTTAATTTTTGCTTCACCAGGTTTAATTGTTTTAAAACTAACATGCTACACTGACTCTTCCAGTATATACAAAATAATTTGAAACAAAATTTTGTCACGACTACTGAATATTCTTTTACATTTTAAATGCAGTTATATAAAGCTTCATTGAAAGAACAAATGACAACCTAGAAAGCATGGAACTGATCCTTTCTTCGAATTTTGCCTCTAGAGGAAATACTTAATGCTGTGTGTACTGGGTGGCAGACAAAAGTACAACTTACCTAAGCATTGTGTTTGTTTCAAAACCACAAAAAATGTGTTATCGCATCTGTGTTGGCCTCATTGCCATCAGACTTGTAGTCGCCTACTACAAGATGGTTATCTCAGTTGGACATCCCTGTTCAACATTTCAGCCCTAGTTTAACCTCATCATTGGACCAATCAGTAATACAATAATAGGGTTGAAAAAACAAACAAAAAACAGCAGCTTCTCTACCTTCTGAGGACAAATCCTTTACCCTTTGCTTCCTGTCTCAAAGATTACGAAGGATGCTATCTTGAGAAGAAAGAGAATTCTCTAAGCTTATTGTTATCTTCTTTTTGTTTCAAGAGAAAGAATGAGACTATAGAGTTAAAAAGAACAGTTGAACTATAAAGACTAAAATAAATGACAGCAGGACTAACACAAGTATTGGTTTTGATAGATCAGTTTTGTGAATTGTTCTAATGTGTGCTCAACTATCTGGCAGCTTTTGGTTATTTACTTGAATTAAAACAGACTTGTAAAAAACATTTATTATATTATACAATGTATGCTTTTAAAGATTATATCCTAGAATTCATGTTGTGGGTATACCACACAAGGCTGCCCTATTAAATCTCATCAAACAACCAATATCATATCTCTCTGTTTGGCACTTCATAGAGATGCATGCTGCCTTATTTATCCAGCCTGGATGAGATGTAAAATCTTCATACTAAGTTTAAATCAGTGTAAAAAGATTTGGTCCTGGAGAGACATGCCTGCCACAACACATTGATCACATGTGGAGGGAAAGAAAAAAAAGGAGGTTAGGAAAGAAATAACAGAGAAAATATAACCAAGCAGATGGATGTATTTGGAGATTCTATGGCCTGGAAGAATATACCTCCTAATGTTTAACTCCACTTAACTTGACAGTTGCCCAAATTATGAGGACAAATGTTATGTCTTCTTTGATCATGCACAGTTTTATCTGTGCACTCAAAGCAGGGCCAAACTATTTAAAACAATGTTTGGTTAGAAAAGCAGACACATGACCAATGCCAGCTTTGAGGTATATGTCCCAGAATAAGGCTGCATTTATATAGATTCATACACCTAGTCCTTAAGATTGCAGCAAATTTATAAACATCGCTTTGTTCAGGTAGATAAAATTAGTCTGAAATGGATTACCCTGTTTTGCATTTAGGGTAATTATTGACATTATAAAATAAGATGCATCAAAAGTAGTGCTATTTTATTTTATTTTTCAAGAATCTTTCTTTAGACAGTGAAGACAAATAAAATATTTTTTATATCTTCTGACCCACAGTGTGGTACTTTTGAGCAGGAGTCACCAACCTTTTCAAGGCTGAGGGCTACTTAGGGCTACTTGATGAATACAGAGTCATTTGAAGGCCTACCATTACTGAATTATGTATGGAAGAGTCTGTGTTCACCTAAACTGCACGCATAATCAACATATTCTTAATGCTCTCCAATTTTCATTTAGATATTGTCAAGCTGCCATTTTTCTGTTCACATAAGCATTTTCCCTATCTAAACATCTAAACGTCATAATACCAGCTAAGGAGGATATCAACGTGTTTACACGGCCTCAAATACTCTAACTTCCACAAAATCTCTATAAATCCAAGTGTGAATAAAAAGAAGAACTCAAAAATAAAATAAGACTTCAATCTTAGCCCACTGGTGAGTTGTGCTGTTGATCAGAAGATGATGAGGGCCCCCCACATGACCCTTGAGGGCCCCTTGGTGCCAGCGGGCACCCAGTTGGTGACCCTTGGTTTAGGTGACCCCTGCTTTTGAGACAGAATTTACTGTTGCAAACATAATTATAAAAGTCTGTTCTGACTCTTGAAGGAGGCAATCACATTTTCCTGCTGCTCCTGCAACTCCCTGCTCTGTCCTTGCTTTGCTGTATCTTGTCTTTTCTGAGGCTTCTCTTCATGTCACCCAAATTCAAACAATGAATCTGGTCATCCAGTCTCTCAATGCAATTGATCAAA
>NW_015150458.1:1402533-1465139 GCF_000732505.1 Cyprinodon variegatus | reverse complement strand
AACATATGCAGAGACGCAATATTACACAAGCCTAACATACTACTCGACAAGTAAACAATAATGAATGGGCAACGTTTCTTTGCCTTCACCATCAAAAGTCAACAGCTGTGCTATTCTTGTAACATATTAGTTACTATAACCCGTAGTGCAATTAAACTATAGATCCCTTAAAGAGGTACTGTAAGCCCTTAAAAAGGATTTTAAGTTTGTATCACTACATCTTTTCTGCTCAAAATTCTTACTAAAATAATAAATCTACATGTAAAACTAAAAGCCAATTTGTCTATTTTATTTGCCTCCTTTTTTTAATAAAATTTATTTTAAAATAAAAGTCAATGGTTATATTTGCAATAGTTTATAAAAAGAATGTGCTAATAAGCAGGCATGTGCACAGATATCCCTGGTGGTGCCCTGGATGAAAAAAGTGCCCTCTCTGCTAGAGCCAATTTCATTCTTTTTTTTTAATCAATAACCAAAGATAAACGTGACCTTCGTTGTATCTAGTTACAAAAAAGATTGAAATCATCTTGTATTAGAGATGTGACATGCTTGCTTGCATCTAGGTGAGAACAACGCTAGCAGAGATGGGACAAAGTCATTATTTTATAAGTTTTAAGTCTTTAAAGATAATTCTCAAGCTAAGTTATCAGTCAAGACTGGTAACTTAATTAAGGTCTTAACTTAAGGTGTTAACAAGTTCTTTAGCTGTGTCACCAAGTCAAGAAAAATAAGTCCCAAATCAAGTCCAAGTCTTATGGTTAAAATCTTAAGTGATTTACACTACAAGCTGACATGAGGTAACAAACAATTCTATTTTATTTTAGGATGATCAATTTATAGTTTTTTTTTATATTATTGTGAGAATCATTTTTTTTTTTCAAGTAAAAGAGATTAAAGTCCAAGTCACTTGTAGAAAAAAAGTAAAAAAAAAAAATATTTTGTAATACAGTATAATATAACCATATAATATAGTCTAATGACATCAAATCTATGACTCAAGTAAAGGCCTGCATCTCTGGAAACCACACTAGGAAACAAGGAAAAAACATTTTTTGTTTAATCCATTACTTCTTTTAATTATTTGGTTTCAAACATGATTAACTTTAGACTTTGCTTGTTCGTTTTTATTTAGACAGTTCCAGCATTTACAAATGTGCTACATGTTAAAATTTTCAACACCTCTTGAAACCACTGGGGTTAACACATGGTAAAGTGACTGTTACATTCTCTGTTACTTAAGACTCAACATATCGTCTCAATGACCAAGACCAAGGGCCACAGAATGCCACAAAGAGGTTCAGTTAGAGGTGCAGAGTCCAGTGGCTTGCTGAGATGAAACTGAGAAAAACGGGAGGTGTTTTAATACAACTATATCTTTCTCTTCCTACTCTTTACTAAAAAAATTTGCTGGGTTAGTTTATGCCTGCAGGGGTAAGGAACATGGATGGAATTACTACCCTGACAGTGCCACTTGACACACTCATCTTCTGCTACAGGTGCTTTGTCTGATCTGGATGTCTGAGGAAGACAGTTTTTCACTTTGTTCTCTCCCCCCATTATTTGGACTCCTTCCAGGAAAGCTGTACGCTTGCAATGCCAGTAAAACATCTTGTAAAGAAGTCCCACCCCCATCCTTTGACCCGGTACATGAGCTGATGTTATGGTTCAGTGGCTTACAAAACTTTCCCAAAAACACTATCAGGTGAAAGCAAGCAAAAAACAAAACATATAATGTTAAATGACACAAGCTGATTCCACTGAAGAGAAACACTATATGTTGTAATAATAACTAATTTGGTGTTTTTGCTTTTTGAAATGCTGAGCAAGCTCCTCAACAAAATCCTTAAACTAATGCAGTCTTTTTCTTATTTTGGAAATAAAAGGGCATTACAAGCACTATCAGACTTATGCAAAGCAAGTTAAAAGCTTGAGTGCTGTTTACAGGATCGGAAGCCTTTCCCAAAGACTGCTACTTCAAGATTATTCTGAAGCTGAAGAGAACAGGAAATTTTGAGGTATACTGATAGAGTTTCTCTAAGTGAAAGCCTAGAATGGGGATCCCCAACATCACAGGATGTTATGTATGAATATGCGGCAGAACATCCTGTCTTCCTCTCACTGCTTCAGCATGTCAGATTCAAGAAAAGGCACACCTAGAGATGCTGAGGTAGTGTTCCCAAACCATGTATGCTTTCAGTAGTTTCCTGTGGTGTTTCGGTTTTATTTTCTTTGCTTCTGGGGTTTCACAGGTCCTTTCTAGGCTTTTGTACTGTAATCCTCCACTCATGTACTTCAGCTTACTCTTTTTTTGTTTTCTCAGGATGGTGTTTTCATATTTGCAGTGCTTGTGTGAGACTCAGTAATATAGAATTTCATAAGAAGGACATATCACTGGACAGAGAGAAAAGGGCTAACACCTCTCTCAAACTCTTCCACACACTAATTGATGTCTGTTATTTGATGGTTACTGTAACAGAGTTAGAAAGCAATTAGTGTCAGAGTCCATCGGCACAAACAGCACATAGAGGCTACCTGTGGGTTACTTTTTAATTTGGTGAAGTGCTTAGTGCTTAGCAAAGGAGTCTGCTTTTGATATACTCAGTAGATGGTAAATCCTTTTAGTGCTAGCTCCACAAACTATCCCGCAACCAATATCCATCTAATCCACTGGTTAGATAACACACCACTAGCACAATAAATTATTAGGGTGTCACCTGGCTCCGGATCAAAATCCACACTTATTTGCAATAAGAGAAAGAACAATTAGAAATGAAAAAGAGGGGAGGAAATGGATGGAAACAGAAGCAAGGCAATCATGGGGATGGGTTTAATTAGGGCAGCTGATTTGTGTTGTTCCTTGATAGACTAATTGTCTTTTCCCCTGAGGAAGCTGTTCCCTAAATTACACTTCATAAAATAGATCCTTGTTGGTGGGGTATAACATTTTACCAGCTACAAAAAAAAAAAAAGAGCAGAAGGAATGTTTATTTAAAACAGCAAATTCTCAAAAGAAAAGAAAAGGATTATCCGCTATGTCTTGTGTCTTATAATTAGTACTGAGACTGCTGATCTGGTCAGACAATGTGCCTTCCTTTTTCCCTGAGGAGTCTGTTTAACATGTAAATTGCAAAGAAAATGGTTGACCCATAACGACCTTTAAACACAAATTAAATCATGTTTGATTGCCATTCATAGATTCCTTGCTCAGTTTATCCAAGTTTCGGAGTTCACCCCCTTTAAAAGTAACATGTCTTTTGAAGAAAGCCACTCCTTACATAGAATCACCAAAAAATTTAGGGTAGTATTCATTGCATTAAGGTATTAGGTTAAAACCTTTTTAACATAGCTTATAATTTGGGGCATTTAAAATATTCTCTGAATTATTGAACGTACATATCCAAATTATTTTTTTGTATCAGGTGGTATCTAGGTAGAGTATTATGTAGAGTATTATTATCTAAATGAAAGGTTTAATTTGAAATGTTTTCAGTCAACATGTAAGCATAGAATTTGTAATTATAAGAACAGATGGACCCAGAATTCAAACCAGACAACCAGTGTGAAGGTTTAACAAAGTATATGGAAATGAAACTGCTGCAGGTAGTGTGCGCAACTAGGGAAGGAACCTATAGAAACTTTGCGATGTGCATCAATCACAAGTGTAATGGTTACTAACCTTCTCTTAGTCCTAAGTATGGGTAGAACCCCAAGGTTAGGTTCGAGCTGGGTGACAGTAGGGCTGATTTTGCTATCACTGGTCAGGAAGTCCCAGAGAATAACTCCAGAATCCATTGATGGGGTTGAAGTCCATGGTCAATGCCAGGTGATCAGAAGTCCAATGAAGCACCAGAGGGAAATCCAGGTCCGAGATCGAGAAACAGTTCCAAGTTAGGCCCCAGGCAGGCAGACAAACAGATCAGGGTCAGGTAGAATGGACAGGCAGTCAAGTCAGACAGGGATCAGGCAAGTTCTGAAACAGGTCGGAAGTCAGGAATCAAAATACTAGAATGAATCTCACCAATGGTTCACAATCATGTAGCACTGATGTTTATTCTGAAGTCTGCTTAAATACTTATAGGTGCAGGTGGATCAGATCAGTAGTAATGTGAATGGGGCAGAGCTGAGCAGGTGTGTCTTGTGAGGAATCAGACCAGCATCCATCCTGAGATCATGACAGAATTAAAGTAGGATAAAAAGGTTTCCTAGAAATAACCCAAACCAAAGCTAGAACGTTTAAATCACATCTAGCCATTTGCGATCAGGTGGATTCTTTTTGTGACACTGGATATCTAAAGTCATGATTCAAACAGAAAGCAACCCAGATGAGTACTCACTTTTTTCAGATTTCTTTTAATTTTATGCAACCACATTTCCATGTGTGAATCAGTTCATACCATACTATCAGGTAAAAGTGAAAAGCAGGGTCCAAGGTACGTCCAGTGTCAGTTTTTCAAACTACACTTCCAACACAGAGAGACTTAATAAGTACTGTATGAACATATTCAATCAGAAATCAATAACCCAGAGGGCGAAGCCAAAGCTG
Source organism: Cyprinodon variegatus (assembly GCF_000732505.1). Lineage (NCBI taxonomy): Eukaryota > Metazoa > Chordata > Actinopteri > Cyprinodontiformes > Cyprinodontidae > Cyprinodon > Cyprinodon variegatus. Next base: position 1,460,596 of record NW_015150458.1, on the reverse strand, counting down.
ATGACATGCTTTGTAATAAGAATCAGGAGGTCAGATATCTGGTGAGGTGTTGAGGGGGAATCCAGGATGGAGTCGGGTCAAAGTTCCAGGTACAGTACACAAGCAGGCAGATATCTGGCAGGAGTCAGAAGACATATCAGGCAAACAGATCAGACGGAAACATACAGATTCAGAGGTAAAATGGCTGAACAGGTCAGGATCAGGTACTGTACAGTACCAGAACAAAGGGAATGCTGGCCTAAGTCTCACCAAAGGCTCAAAATAATCTGGCACTGATAACTGGTCTGAAGGCTTGTTAAACAGAGACTAATTTGGGTGGATCAGATAAGCAGATAATGATAACTGGACAGAGCTAAGCAGGTGTGTGAAATGAGTAATCAGACCAGACACCAGTGCCAAGATCATGACACCTAACACAGCACTCTTTTGTCTGCCTACATTTAAAAATAGCATGATAAAGCTTATAGTTAGAATGACTTGGGTTAACTTGAGCTTCCTCTATGCTACTATAAGCTTAGGCTGCTGGAGACCACTTGACCATATTTCTCACTCTTCTACATCCTTCTGCTACTCTTGAAATTTCATTTGCAGGTGACAAAGAAAAGTAAAGTTAAATTTGAAGTTAAAGTTATTTCTGATTTTAACTTTATATTCTTTCTTGCTTTTTTTTGTTATGTCTGTTCTGTTTAGCTTTGACACAGATATGTTAAGTATAATAATATATTTACAGCTGAGTAAAATTAAATAAGAATAAAGTTCTTCCCTTTTGTGGTAGTTAAGATCTCTTTTCTATTTCAAAAGATTTTTTTCCAGTTTTTTTAATTTCCTCAAAATCCAAACAATAAATAGTAATTCTTGCAGATTGTTTTTGCATTAGAATTCACTTAATAAATGGTATGTTGAACAGTGTTATTCTGTTGTCATGTATCATTTTATTGGAATGAGTTTCAAGTAAGAAACATTTGTTAAGAAATTTGAGACTTAGAGATGTGTGTACTGCTTCAGATGAAGCAGCTATCCATTGTTTTTTTCCAGTGCATACCTAAAGTCACATAGTCAACTAATCAATTTCTTTGAGGATGACTGAACTTTGGTTGTTTGCTATTGAATTTCAATTATCAGCATATATGATTATTAATGGATATGAACAATGCAGGAGACATAACTTCAATTTGTGGATACATGTCTAACCCACATCTATGTTCCTGTCAGCAAATAAAGGTGGATTTGTGGATGAAGATGAGCACAGAATAAGTCATGCAGGTTTGGGATTGTTGCTGTAACACAGTAAGTTAGGAGCTGTTAAAAAAAATAAATAAAAAAAATAAGCAAAACAACACCTACACATACAAAGACCAACTTCTGGCCACCACTTCACCTAACAAAAGAGGGCAAAAGCATGACCAATGACACATCATAGCTTAGACATGTATGAATGTTATTATGTAACCAACTGACATGAGATATGCCAGTATGAATCTGGTCTGCAAATTGTAACAAAATTATGCTGTTTTTGAATAAAAAAAAAAGATTGGAAGCTAATTGCTTTTCATTTTTACCTGAGCGATACCTTGAGATGCATGTTAGTAAAATACTAAACTGTCTTTTGGTTTCTATAAAAAAAAAAAAAAAAAGTAATAATAAAAACAGTAAAAGCTGGATTTGATTCAATCTAAACTTCATTATAGTTACAGGGATATCAAATATTAGGTACTTGTCTTTATAGAATGTATTCTACTGCTGCTCTGATGCTAAGGGTTTTTCTGTAAGTGTGCAGACATGTGAGTCTATTTGGCAAAGCAACAATATTTCCAGTCCAGACTAATGCCTTTACCAGTTAAATGCAGCCTGAATGGAGTGCAGCAGGAAACACATAGCTGTCATCAAGACAAACTCCTGTGGCCAGAGGTCTAGATGACTAAAAAATATGCTTAAATCATGCATCGACTGAGCTTTCATGAGTCCCGAAAAGCCTGCCAAGTCGCAGTCATAAAATTAGTTATATTGTAGTATTCTAATCTTTTGGTAAGAGTGAGAACATAAAAAGAAAAAAAAAAAACTCTGCGGCAAAATATTTTGAGCACCAGTCAGTCTTAACTTCAGTGAGCTGCATTCACAGATTGAGAACAAATGTTCTTTTGAGGGTGTATTGCACAAGAATGGGCTTGTGCACAACCCAGCAGTCAGCTCACTTTGCTGGAAATACTTTTAAAAAGCAGCCACCAGCAAACACACACACAAGACAAACATTATTTGTTCATCTGATTTGTGACACAACTCACCACACAGATTGGGATCTGTGTTTGCTTTATTGTATCTTTCACTTTGTTTGCAACTGAGCACTTGCCAAATCATTTTACACATTGATCAGAATTGATCAAAGAAGCTGAAGCATGACCTACTTAAATGGGAGCTAATCAGCTCTAATATTTCAACATCGTCACTTTTAACTCTTTTAAAGAAGCTAGGGGTGTTATAAAAGCAATTTTATGTGCAATGCCTATTTTTACAATAAATCAACCCATGTCAAACTGTTGTTTTTTAAAAAACACTGTTAAAGCAGCCAAATTGTGGAATGTAAACATATACTGTTAGTAAAGAAAAAACAAAAACAAAGTCTGTTTAGAATAATATTTACAATCACATATCGGGATGATTCAATTCAAAATAGAGACTTTTCATGTAAACAGACTATCAACACATAACTTTGTGCTGCATAATAATGGTTGTGTTTGCAACGAGCAGGCAGTTCAGCAACTTTTTTAATATTCTGAGTGCTTTTAAAAAATTAAAAATAAATAGGGAATACAAGGTAAGAATAAATAGATGAGTATGTGAAAAGAAGTATCATTATATTTACTTGGGAAAAGCGAGTTCTTGTTATTTGAAAGACATTGCTTCATGGATTTATTTTTTCTTCCACGTATCGTTAAATACAAATGTTTGTATAAACTATATAAAAAGACAAAGTCATTTTGTCCAAGTCAGTTTTATTTGCTGAATGAGCAGAAAGTTTCAAGCTGCTTCCTTGCAGTATTGTCTTGATATTGAGTAGAACTTCATTTTAAACTGTACAACTTGGGAAAATCTTTAGGGTATCTGTCTAAGTAAAATTTTGGTGGATTTTCCACCCTTTCGTACTGATAGAACTGATCTGACCAAATCATGTTTGCACACAATTTCAGAAGTGTTTTCTCATGGAACTGAGATAGGGGTTTTATGAACACCATAATAAATAATTTGGTTTACTCTTCCTTACGCCACTTTCTTTTTAACTTAGTATGATTTAAATAAATTTCATTACCTGTTTTTAAATTTCCTGGCCAGCCACACTGATTTGCAATGGGTGTAAGTCAATCTGGAAAGGAAACCACAGGGTTTAAAAGTTCACAGCTCACAATGTATAATCTACACATGGAAGGTAAGTCGGCCCATAGACACTCATAGCTCTGCTTTAACAACAGGATTTGTCCATGAACTTCTGACACCGATTGAATATGAAACATGTCTGATTTTATCCCACCTTACAATTCCTGATCGGCACGTGGTCATGAGAGGCTAATTCCCCCTGGCTATCCCCTGTATACTACACAACGCAGGATGCAAGATGGTACTGAAACTCGGCCAATCCAAAAAATTCTTGCACAACTGGAGAATCGGCCTGACAAAGGCAAAAACCCGTACAGTGTATGCCTGCCTTTAGACTTAGACTCTCCGTTCTAAAACAGATTAGACAAATCACATTGCCCATAATGCAGCAATGCTAGTCTGTAGCCGTAACAGTTAAGATTATAAAAGCACTGATGTGGTCTGATTGATTCTAACTCACACTGTTAGTCCTGCCTTTGAAATCAGGCTCTTCCAGCTCCTTTCCAGAAAAATGTGCCATGTAGGTCAGTGTGGCTGGCAAAGCTAGTTTTCCCAAGCTTTATTTTGCTGACTAGTGACGAGGTGTAGTTTCATTATTTCTAGAAAAAAGTTCCCTCCATTTGTAGCAATATATTTTCCGAGGTACCCATACCTTTTACAGCAAAATAGGTGAGAGTATTTATTACAAAAGAAATTCATCAGGACGTGCAACTTTGTTGATTGTTGCAATAATGTGGGAATATTCAATGACTGTGGATGTTCTAATGAACGATTTACAAATAATAACATGATTGCAGTGGGAGCAGAGGAGAATGGAGACAGAGGAATGAGAGTTACCCTTGTGTGTGAACACTGTTGCCATTGTTTTTGAGAGTAGGTGTTTCAGTCTGGATTGGACAGCCCAGTGCTGTAATTGTTGATTGGAATGTCAGGCAAGTTAGAGGATGTATTTCAGACTACTGGGAGTCATTGTCCATGAGTGCTTCAGCATCAGGATGCTAAGTTCATAAATTCCAATTTAGTTTATCAACTTTTCTTGGCCAATTTAGTTCCTATGCAAGCATGGGAAGCACATTCAGAAACAGATAGACACTTAACCAGTAATCTGACGGCTGTGGATGTACAAAAGCCACGTGAAAGCTGTCTGAACAATAAGCTAAGTCTGAGCTTCATGCATACCATATGTATATTTTAAAGTGAAAGTTGGATGATTGAGATTTTGTTTGTGATTATTGTTTTGCTAAACATTCCATCCATGAAATAGGATGGAAACAATCCATCCTCGTTTCATCTTCATATTATTATCTAAAACATCTTTTTAATTTCTCTTTTTTTATGTGTCTTTAATTATAAGGAGTCTGGCTTAAGCTAAAAAACTGCCCCGAACCATGACACTTTCACCTTCAAAAGCTGGATGGATCAGGTGAGGAAACTCTTTTTTTTGGGTTTGCACAAGCTTAAACAGTGGGGCCAGTATTAGTCTTTATTCGTAAACACATATCGAGAGGAAAAACCTTTTAATCTCAGCAAATATGGCTTCATCTTTACTCGTATTAATGGCTCCTTACTAACCCCTCCTTTAGAAATAATATTTTTAGAAAGCAAAATCTGATCCTGAGGATAACTCAAGGTGCATTTTGTGTTTGCACAATTGTCTGTGTCACCAACAAAATTTGATTTGTCATTTCACATCCAACTTATATTTTAATTTATTTATTATTATTATTTTTTTTTTTTTTACTTCTCAGTCTATTCTGTGTCCTTACAATAGGTCTAACAACCAGACGCTACACAGGCTCCTCGGTTCTTATCGAGTCTTTCCCATTTTATTAGGAATTACTCTGCACTTCAGGGAAATGTTGAATTACATTCCACTGGTAATTAAATGCTCCATATATCAGTTCATTGAAATCATCTCAATTTGGACCTCATTTTTGGTCCTTTTGGTGAATTCAATCAGAGCTCAAAATAACATTCAGTGCTAGAACCATTGGGTATGTTTGAAGGCCTATGCAAACGATTACACTTACATGTAATTAGAAATACAATTTTAACAGTCTTAGCATGATGTCATCTACAACGCTACTAATATTAAAAGGTTATTCAGACTGCATATTTTTAACATGCTGAAGTTCACATATTGTTAACAGCTCACTGAAGTTGGTCATGCAATTTTGCATGTGTGAGGTGGTCAGATGATTCGCATTATTCCATAACAATGCCTAGACTAATGGAGCTGAGCCTTTTGGCAATGATATGACATATATTGCATTAGTAAGCATGCAAGGCAATAAAAAACTGAATCTAAAACCTCTTAAATTTCCTTAAAAAAAATGTTTTGCATCATGAGACTAACATTGCACAATAATGTGATTGTGTTTGTAAGATATATTATAAACAAATATTTATTCTTAGATTACAATAAAGATTAAATGTTTTGCATAAATGTAAGTTATTTATGCGGAGTACTTGTCCAGAAGATGCTTTTTTTTTTAGGAAATAATTTTCTGTCCTATGAAAGGTCAGTAACCAAGAGGTATCATACTAGATTTTGCTTAAACATGCCAAGAAGTCTTTCCTTCTGGCCTTTCTCTTTCATCTGTAGACTTGCTCTAATTAGCTTGCTGACACTGTAATTGTGAACACTGCAGTTTATTGTTACTGTAAGATCCAGGTGACAATAGCTGAAGGGCATCACCAGAGACTTACCAGAAATTTGAGCAGTGTAAACCTGAAAAAAATTGCTGTGTTTCTTTAAATGTTAAAATGTAAAGTGCACATGGTGTCCTGATTAGTGCAGCAACACAAATTCTATAAAATATGTTGTATCCTTCCATGAAATCTTTGTCTGTCAAAGAAATGTGAATTGAAACTGCACAGTAATATTTCTGTAACATTAAACAAAGGCACTGCACTATATATAAATCCATTATTTCTGTAAGTGCTACAGTTTGTACATCTAAACTTTCTAAAACCAGAAATGTCTATGCAAACACATCCAAAAATCCACGTAGAGAGATAAAGGAACCAACTAAGTCACTGCATGCATACAGGTAAAGATAAAAGTCTAAAATGTGTGAGATCATCTTGGAGATAACCTGGGAAGCTTTCCAATAGTTAATATATAATTTAGCTGTGATACACATTAACCTTACACATGACAGTAAACCAATATTTTATGGTCATGCGAATGTAATTATGGCTAATATGCAAACCCTTCTGCCAGCTCTTGTGCAATATTAACCAGTCCTCGATTACTCTACATGAGAAGAACAGTATATACCACATATACAGACCTAATTTTAATTTAATTTAATTGTTTACCAGGGGCAATTCTAGGATCAAAGGTTAAGGGGTGATGAGCACCCAGGGAGCTGTCTGGCAAGGCAAGAGAAATTGCAGCTTTTTCTACATAAATAATACACATTATTTAAACTTGCTCAGTGCCTTTTACAAATCAATCACTAATGCATCCTCTCTGAGATTTTTTCCAGAAATGTACTTTTTTGGGGAAGAATATTAAAACTATTTAGAGATTTTGAACAATTGCGTTTTGAGATCAAAGGGCAGATTTTTAGATACTTCGGATATATGGCTGCCATGCTGCCCTCTCTGTGTCTCCTCTTCTTCTTTACCTGCTCTGCTGTCTCATCAACCTGTTTTTACTCTCCTTGTATAGTGAAATGAAGCAAGTAGTAAAGCAAAGAGATAACTATGAAAATATGAAAAACATGTATTGTTTCAACAAAGGTACACTGATATTTTAAATGTATCGGTGCTTCTGGAAAGCTTTTAATATCGGGCGATCACATAACTTTCATGAAATTATGTACTCAATTGAAGGGTTCTCTTTGTCAGCTTAACAACTGCTGTTTGGCATGCTGCTGTTCTGTTTGTTTTCTTACCTGTTTTTTTTCTGACCTTGCACTTTGCTCACACCTTGCTCCTCTCCTTCCCCTTTCACAATTCTCCCTCTTTGGACTGGCAATCATAAAATGGATTGCATTTAACCAGATTAACATATACAGTTCTGCTTGAAAGTTTAGACACACTCCCATTAAAGAAAAGGGTTAATTCACAACACTATTTCAAATAACAAGAAACTGAAATAAAGACAAATAAAGGAAGTGATTCATTTAAAAAGTAAACAGGTGTGATGAGGATCGTAAACTAAAATGTTGAAGGAATCACTACATTCATAAAACCTCTGAATGTAGTGATTCCTTCAACATTTTAATTTAGGATCCTCATCATGCTTGTTTACTTGTTGTTTTTTGTATTTGTTTATGATGAACATTCCAGGTAAACCGCAATTTAAAATTTGGTTATTATTACTTATGTCAACTTATTTCACTGGCAGCTGTCCAATCTTTAGTGGGAGAGTATGTCAACATTCAAAAACAACTTTACTCACACACTTAAATGCAAGATGAAGAATACCAATAAATGAAGTCGTCTCTCTGCTGCTCGAGGCACATAACCAAACAATATGTTTCAGATTTATTAGGAGACTCTTACGTTGATATAGGGTACTCTTACCTTACACACACTGCAGGATTTTATGGTTAATGGGCATCCAGTTATCTGGTCATCGTTAGCACCTTGGCTTTTATGAGTACATTCATACGACAGCAGCTAGTGTTTTCTCATATTAGTTTAAAGGGACAATGGTACAAGACAGGCTGAAAAACATGGCTACTTCATGGCTACTTTTAATCTTTGCAGCACTGTAACACATTCACTGGTTCACTGTTGCCCCTCCGCCTGGGAGCCGATTCTGGCTTGTTTTTAAACGTCAACATTCTCCCTTCAGGCCCACATTGGCTGCAGGCAACTACATTTTTTCCATCAGTGTCAGGGAGGCCATCCAAAATCGACCTCAGACTACAGATATGCTCTCTTCCTGACCTTGTTTTGTCTGTTCTGTCCTCTGTTGCACCCTACTCAGCCTCACCCTGCTTCCAACTAATGGATTAAAGTAATTATGGCATGGCTGTGCCCACATTCTGTTAGTAGGGTGAAAATTGATATTCCTCTTTTGCTATTCTCACTAGACTGTTGATGAAATTGAACTGAGCTTTAGAAATACCGGATTTTCCTGTCTGTAGTAACATAAAGCAGAGATTTTGCTTATGTGTTATTTATTTATTTATTTATTTTATTTAAGAATAATACTAAGAATGAGACCATACCTCCTTCTTTTAACTATGTGCTGACAGGACCTATCACTGTTAAGGAATGTGAGAAACCTGATAAAATTGACTCATCAGGTCCCAGCTGGAACTGAGTAACCCCCACAAACTGCATCCACACAAAACAATCTAAAAAGCAGAAAACAACTCAGTGAACTCTGATCACGTTTCTTAGTTCATCTTTTTTATTAACAACACAGAGATTCCTGTTGTAGCGACACCAGTAAGTTAACTACTGTACTTTTGTGTAATTAATGCAAGTATAGAATCAATTTCACAATTTACAAAAAATAATCATTTGAACCAATTAAATGTAAAACACATTTGTTTTTTCCAAGAATACTTTATTTTAAACAAGGATTTTTAAAATAGTTTTTAGCACCTTTCTAATTAAAGAAAGTGTCCTGGGCAGTTTGGAAGACAACTTCTTGTTGTTGTAGAATAAATAATAAAGTCAGAGCAATTTAAAACAACACATATTTGTAATAAAAGCCAATCAGAAAATATAGATTTGTCCATCTCTCTCAAAGCTCCTATTTCAATTTTATCGTTATGTTCTGATATGTTTGAAAGAAAACTAAATAAGTAACTTACATTACTTACAGATGAAAAAAGACCTTTTGTATTTGCTAAAGCGTATTATGGACCATATGTAAAGATATAGTTGCTATTTTTCACCTAAAACATACTTGTGTAAATTGATGTGAGCAAACATATTGTCATCACTTTCTACAGAAGCGGCAAGAAAATTACTTGGAAGGAAACTAAGACATTTCTCTTCCTGGAGCCAGAACCAGCTCATTCTGAAGGATCAGATGCCACATTATGTTTTAAAATAGATATTCAATGCTTAAGCTTCTGGGTCTGAACCAGGGTGTCAATAGCTGTGAAATTTGTTCAGTACATCTTTATACTGGAGGCCTAGGTTCAGGAAATATAGTGATCTTATGGCTAAACAACCAAGTGTCTCCTTTTAAAGAGGAAGAGCTTCAAATGGAGTCTTTCACATTTTTATATGGCTACTTGAAATTGAAATATCTTCTTCTTTTGTGGTTTACTTAAAAAAAATAAAAACTATCTTGACCCATGTACTATAATTGTGTTATATTTTTAGCTAACATTGGGCAATCATTATGTCCTCTCACGAGGTTTCACAAGTTCTCCCTTCTGCAGTTAAAATTTTCTTCAAGTAGATAGAGACTTAGACTTAGACAAACTTTATTGTCATTTTGTTTACACAAAATGAGTGTATACAAAACAAAATTCCCTTTACAGTATACAGATTTTAGACAGTGAATGAGCAGCAGCTTAGCAGTGAAAAAGAACATTTCTATCAATTTCCAGATCACACTTGTTTACATTAATAAATTCAAAGGCACAAAAGTAGCAAAGTAAGGTTCACCACATTCTTCTGCAATGACTAATGAGCTCTCCCTTTATAAGTACATTAGTCTTGCTCTGGTATAGCGATAGCGAGGAGGACAGACTGCTGCTCTATGTTGAAATGAAATGGTAAGGCCCAACAGATAACATGGCAAATAAACTGAAATAAGAACAACTGTTGTCTCTTTTACTTTTTTTTACCAGATCCTCATATGTTAGCATAAACATTCAAAAAATATAAATGGATCAACGGTATTACTAAAGTCATTTACCATAATATAAGGTGTGGCAGTTTCATGTCTGAATTAGTTGTCTTTCCCTTTGTTTGTCTATTTTTTTTCAAGATAGTTTTAGGGTATCTTTTTATTTCAAATCATTTTATTATAAATCACAAACACGTTGAATGGAAAATGTAAATTTTTTTTTTTGGTCGATGTGTATTGTTTTTCTCAATGTTTAACCAGAGTTTTTTTTTTTTTTTTTTAACAGGATTTTGTATCCCAGGATAACATAAAATAATTTTTTAAGTACTTTTTTTTTTATTTTTTTTACACATAACAGCCTATGGTGTGGTGTGCATTTGTATTTAACCGTTACTTCCAGAGTTACTTTGAGCCTCTTTGCTATTTCTCTGATTTAGGGTGCTTTCTCACATGGAAAGTACAAAGGACTTTAATTGGAGTTGCCAAAGGTTTTACACCTTCGGTTTGTATCATATTCATACCCCACCTTATAAAGCAAACCAAACTACCTAGAAAAATGCTATGCAGTTAAAAGACCCGCTTATTTATTGAGAAATATTTTGCCCAGTATGAGCAGCAGCTGAGGAAAAAAAGCTATGCCTTGCTTTGTACAGTGGAGACAGTGGAGATTGATAAACTGTGACTCTTTGATGTGGTTATATAGACAGAGCAATTATAAATATATATAAATAAAATTCAACGTTTTTTGATCACATATTTATCTGTAAGTGGTACCCGACTTTCTCTTCTTGGTCATCTGGACACATTGCTATCCTAGCTACAATCATACTGTACTACTGCCCATGTTTTCAGGTCTATCATAAGATTATTTGGCTACAACAAGTGTTTAAGTTGATCAAACAGCTTTTGGTTGTCCTTGCTAGGTCCAAAGTTGTGCCATACTCTTGATTTTACCTGTTAATGCCTGTAACGTCCCAATTATATGTCCAATGCATTTTATATTGTTTTATTACTGGACCTTTCAAACGACTTATCAATAATTCTATCCGTGACTTTTCTGCATTAGTCTGTCATGATGCTGTTTATTCATTAATGTTTAAAAAACTAAGGAACAGTTGGAATTAATCTGCATTTAGATTACAAACCAATGGGTTCTTTTCACAAATTCACAGGCTTCTGAATGCAACTGGTCAAGTTAGATTTTTATTAATGTGCATTAGAGTAATAGGGGCTGAATTCAGGTGTACCCCATATTTTTCAGATACTTGGTAAAGAATTTTGGAAGGAGGAGAATGGAAGGATTTTGCAAGGCCCTGTACACTGTACCTTTTGTACTCACCTTAAAGCAACAAAAGCATTGATGGTTAAATGAAGTTTCTACAAATCTTAAGGTCAGAAGAAAAGAGCTTAAAACCTTAGACACAAATGACAAATAAAGTCCTTGTGATTGTGAACAGATTCAGAAATATCTTTCTAAGGCTTTGGCAGTGTTCACGTTTGACTATATGATTAATCTAAAAAGCTCAGTGATGAATGATTATGCTTTCCATCCTTGATTTCCTAACAAACTGTAAAACAACTGGTAACATAAAACATTTTCCCAGCATGAAATGAGAACCAAAACATCTCAATTTTATGTTATCCCTTCACATAGAATTAAGTTGAGTCATAAAAAGATAACAAAATAAATACTTTATAGCCTTGTCTCCGGATCTTTACCAATGCATGCCACTATAAAGAGATAGGACACTCAGAGATAGGGTTTGCATAAAATATCCCATACTGTCTTATTATCCTGTTGTACTCAAGCAATTTTAAGTTTGCAACCTCTGAACAGAGATAAAGTTCAATATACTGGAAAGGGTTATATGACACCTAAAGCAACGCCTGGGCCAAAGCTCAGATAAAGTGAGATTTTATTACTGTTGCACATAATGACTGTTTGAACCGAACACCGGGGTCACTGGAAATCATTTCTTCGGACATGACGTCTTGCACACAATAAAACTTTGTCTTAAAATTCATAAACCAATGCTCCTGAATCACCTGTTTGTAAAGGAAGAAAGGCAAATTGAAATAAAAAAAGGTATTTAATACTATTATTATAATTATTTAATAACACATATGGTCTTCCTTTCGAATTACTTTTATCCCGCTTAAGACGTTAACCGACTGCAGGAAGGGTTAACATGACCAAAAGGTGGCAGTGTTGAGTTTTCTAAAACTGACGGGACAAACCTCAGACTTCACTCTTTACATTATTTACATGACAGATTTAGAAATAATGCTCAGAAAAGAATCCCCATGTCAAATCTAATTAATTTCTACTCAGTTTATGGCACGATACAGACATTTAACTGAGAGAAACATATTATTAAAACAAACAGTATTTAATAGCTGTAGGTACAGAATGCTGCAAAAAGCCTCCTAAAATACAAAATATATGTATCTATCTATCTATTTTTTTTTTCTTTTAACCATCAAATTGTTAATTTATTCATACAGAGGGTGCTCTTTGGATGCTTAATGTCAAAATTTACTTTCTTTAAGACCAATGAAAAAAAAGTTTCTGCTTAATTAAAAATAAATGTCATTCACAAAAGCATACACGGGCGTACAGTCAGCTGGTGGCCTCTGTCATTTGAAAAAAAAAAAAAAAAGAAAAAAAAAAAGTTTGTTTCTGAGTGCTCCTGATATGTTAATTAGCTTTGCGAGTGTGCGACCCTATTGGCTCTTCGTCCGAGTCAATTTCCCGTTCCCAGCTTTACGTCAGGGCGGCTACAAAGCTCTTAAACTCATCTGCTGTGTGATCCCAGTAAAAAACCGTCCCACTAGGTACTCCGCGGCATCAAACGTCCGAGGCAGACTCTCGGCTTCCTTCCCCCTCCACCTCTCTTCGCTCGCGTAATGTATTCCTAAAGAAGGCGCAAAGTGTTAAATGTTTGAAACACCAAACTGCCGTGTTTCTCATGCTGAAAGAGGACTCCGCTGCTCGTGCGCGCGGCACCGCTGCGTCTGAGCAATAGGTTGCAAAGAAAAACTCTTCTTGCACGTGGCTGCGCAAAAAGGGAGGCTGCAATTCTTCCTTTTTTTGTTTTTGTTTCTTATTTTTAGTTTCCAAACAAACGCTTAACAAAAATCAAACTGGCTCACGTCCTTCACAACCAGCCCAGTTTGACAGCTGCTCTTCACCCCGTTTGGAGGACTGTCAGCAGCAGCAGCAGCAGCAAGAGGATGGCATCAGAGCTGGCAATGAGCAACTCCGACCTGCCCACCAGTCCCTTGGCCATGGAATATGTTAATGACTTCGATCTGATGAAGTTTGAAGTGAAAAAGGAGCCGGTGGAGCCCGATCGCAACATCAGCCAGTGCAGTCGCCTTATCGCCGGGGGATCCTTGTCGTCCACCCCGATGAGCACGCCTTGCAGCTCGGTGCCTCCTTCCCCAAGCTTCTCGGCGCCAAGCCCGAGCTCGGGGAGCGAGCAAAAGACACACATAGAGGATTTCTACTGGATGTCCGGTTATCAACAGCAACTGAATCCAGAGGCGCTGGGTTTCAGCCCCGAAGACGCAGTCGAGGCGCTCATCAACAGCAGTCACCAACTTCAGTCCTTCGATGGCTACGCAAGGGGCCAGCAGTTTGCCGGGGCGACCGGAGCAGGAGGCACCATGGCCGGAGAGGAGATGGGCTCCGCCGCTGCCGTAGTGTCAGCTGTGATCGCTGCAGCAGCTGCCCAGAACGGGGCGCAACACCACCACCACCACCATCACCACATCAACAGCAGCCACCACCAGGCGCCGAGCGTCCAGTCCAACGGCACCTCTGGGACGAATCACTCCCACATGCGCCTGGAGGATCGGTTCTCAGATGAGCAGCTGGTGACCATGTCGGTGCGGGAGCTCAATCGGCAGCTGCGGGGGGTCAGCAAAGAAGAGGTGATCCGACTGAAGCAGAAGAGGAGGACCCTAAAGAACAGAGGCTACGCGCAGTCCTGCCGGTTCAAGCGGGTCCAGCAGCGGCACGTCCTGGAGGGGGAGAAAACGCAACTCATGCAGCAGGTCGAGCATCTAAAGCAAGAGATATCCAGGCTGGTCCGGGAGAGGGACGCGTACAAGGAAAAGTATGAGAAGCTCATCAGCAACGGCTTCAGAGAAAATGGATCCAGCAGTGACAACAACCCTTCATCTCCGGAGTTTTTCATGTGAGTTTCGAGCTTAACGCGAAAAAAAAAAAGAAAGAAAAGTCACCCCTATTAAAAGTTTTCATTAAGAGACTTTTTTTATTGTCTTTTTGCGCAAAGCCAAATAGACTAAGAACTCATTTGTCACGTTTTTTGTTATGATTTTATACTTTTTGTTTGTTTTTGTTTTTTTAAATAAACATTATCATGAAGTCTGTGACTCTTTCAGATGTAAAAATGGTTTGCATCCGTTTTTTTATTATTATTATTATTTCAAAGAGTCAAATTGAGAAAACTTTCATCTATTTGTTTGTACTTTTATTAGCAGTATGTAGTGCATAAGCTGTTTGTCAAGTTTTTTTTTCCATCGCTGTTCATCAGATTAACATTTTTTTGTTTGTTTTGTTTTTTGAGGTTGACCCGACATCCCACAGCACATGAAGTAGCCTATGCATGCATGCACTAAGTATAAAAGTTCATCATTGTGCCCTTCTACATCATTTTAATTTTATTTCAGTGTAAAAATTGCTGTCAAAGTTGCATACATGGGCTATTTTTTATTTTATTTTTTTCATCTGCAAACTTGGAGGATCGCAAGTCTGCCGTTTGACGCCACTCCATCTCATGCGGTTGTTTCTCTTTGTGCTGAGAAACGAAAATGACTGTATCATTACAAACTGAACGCTGTTTTAGAAAAATGTATTGAACTGCCCTGCATGCTGGACATGTATGGATTTTTTTCTTTTTTATTTCTGTGTTTGAAGATTTCTATTTTCCTTTTATTATTTTTGGTCGGATGTATGGCATTCATATCTTAATTTAGGCCTCGTCACTTTTTTGGGGGGGCGACTCAAAAAAAAAAAGTGACATTGCCACTCCACCCCTTCAAATCTATACAAGTGCATTTCAGCTGTGTTGAAATGTTTCTCCATGGGCTGCCATTCTAGGCTGCGCAGAGCATTACTTCATGGGACTTTTATTTGCGGGGTCCTGCTGCGAGAGCAAGACAAAAAAACAAAACAGAAACAACTTTACATTTATAAGAAAACCACCAGTCCATTCAGTCCAGTCTAGTCTGTTGCTATAAACCTGCATTATTATTTTAATATATATCCCACCGTGCGTATGTCAACGTTTGCATTCTTTTACAAACTTAATAATGATATTTTAAAGTTTTATGATCTGAGTTGCAAACTATGACAGGTTGTAACATAGATTGCGGAACATAGGAGATCTTTTTTATTTTATTTTTTTAACAATCATTTAGAGAAATTGGCTCGTTTCCAGTTTATAAAGTGATTAGGATTGTCCGGGTTTGAAACCACGCTTTTGCAGCATGCATTGATAAAGTGAATTGTGCGCTCTGGCCTCAGCCGCACAATTAATTATTGTATTTTAAGAGTAATTATTAAGTTAATAAAATTAGACGTACAATTTAAACTGTATTGTAATTTATAAAGAAATCTGTTTCTTAAACAAACCGAGGTACTGAAATGCACTATAGAGGATTTCGCCTTTTGTCATGGAAGTCGGAAATAAAAAGTTCATCCACATCCCTCATAAAGATAAGATTGACTCCCTATTATGACCTAATTGTAATGTTTTAATATGTAAGGATCAGTCAGGGAGGGAATGTTGTTTGTCTTAAGATGAAGTCAATATTTGCAAAGCAATAACTAATTATTATAATTATTATTCGAATCGATGATGTCTGGACATTGTTGGATCTTCAGGGATTGTTACCCTGCGTGTAAAAAAACACCATTCGCTAATAAATCTTAAAAAAAAAAATGTTAATTATTCTTTCCTCTTATATAAAGAATATATATATATATATATAAATATATTTTGCTGTGCAAAATAATACCACTCACTAACCATATGTGATGTTCATATGTGCTGTTTTGTTTTCATTTCATACAATTAAAAGATATGCAATAAATGTATGTACCTGTCTTCATTCAGTTTCTCTTATTTTTGTCTTTTGACTTGTTTAGAGAAGTTTTATTTTTTGTGACTGAGGCATGAATTGCAGAAATAAAATGGACCTAACAACTGCCAATTTACTAAACGCCCATTTCAAATCAATACATTGATCATAATTTATCCTCAGAAAATCGTATTCTGAAAGGCAGATTAGGCTGACAGAAGCCTTGCTTTCTAGTACTAGTAAAAACACTAATGTTAGGACACCACATCACACCTCTTATCTTTGTTTCATTTGGGAATTTGAATACATATTTCAAATGAAATAAATAGTGGTGCCCACACCCTTAGCATCTAATCAATTAAAGAATAAACCCTGCAATATACTGTGTTCCCATTTGACAGTCATCATCTTATTTTCTACATACAGTATTATATGAACACATCTATTAACTCCATTCTAAACTAAGGCATATTTCATGTTTTCTTCATTTTATGCGTTCTTAGCTGACAGTTTCTATAATTTTTATAGAAAACTGTGACCTTTGATATAAAATGTGTGTGTGTTTTTGTGGAGTCTCTCTTATTGTCTTTGTGCTGTGCATTTGTGTGCTTCGAAGTGTTCATGTGTGTAAATCTCAAGCCAGCATGTTTAAATTATGGATCCAAATGTGGGTGCATTTCCCTGAATGAGAGTATATTTTCATTACATCTTTCATGCAAGTTTCTTGTGGTTTTGCATGTTTCAGATTTGCTTCTCCCTTTTGTTCTTTCTCATTGTCCTGTTTGCTCCTGTGTGGTGCCCTCGCTTCAGAGTATTTGTCATGAACATGTCATCACTTGGCCTACCCAGTTTCACTCAGCCTTGTTCTGTTTGTCAGTGGCTCTGAATGTTGGCCTCACGCGGACGTGCTCAGGTCGAACGGTTGCAATGAGGGCATAGCTGTTACAAGCATGTGAGGGGGCGCACTAGAAGGTATCACTATAAGTCACCACTGTGGTGTAGCAGGAAAAGCTTCTGCGCTGCTCGACCAAATCTTTTCCATTTTTGCTATGTTTGTACATCTTTTGTTGACCTCCTTCAGCACAGCCATTTTACTGCACCGGTTCCTTGGCTGTAAAGACGTGTTTTCAAATATACAAGAGGAAAAGTTATTTTGGAAGTTCTGAAATAAGGAGTAGACATGTGTGTGCATCTTGTTTTACTGTTCCAGAACAATCTTTTTTTTCGAAACTGGATAAACTTTGATGAAACACAAAAGGTGTCAGAGAACAGGTTCAGACTGGGGTTGTGAGCTTTTTTGCACTTTTAGTAACAGTCTGACACCTACTCTGAGTAAAGGACAATCACAAAACAAAACTTTCATGAGTGAACTGCTCTTTCAGGGTTAACAAAGCGCATAATGAGCTACTTTTGTTCAAATAACGTAGAGTTTCCAAGTACAAAGTTAAATAAAGACAAAGACATAGACAATGAAAAAAAAAAAAAAATTCTCTCCACCACCTGCAGATTGTGTCACACCAACATACTGTTCCTCGCCAAAAAGCAAGAGGAGGAGAAAAAGAGGCATTTTTAACCCACCACTTGTATCTCATTTGAGACGCGTGTACTGCTGCTGTGGTAGCTGATTTGCCCCAAGTGAGCAGAGAGACTGAGACAATAGTCGGTCTTGGGCAGAATTAAATGATTTTGCTGATGATTAATAGTGGTGTGGGCCACTGGCTCCTGCGATGTAGAGATGATAAATCGTGAGTGCAGCTCTGTGCAGCTGTGCCCGTTTTGGGTCTTAGCGTGCACACACCATGCAATTTACAACCAAGCTGCTCTCCTTCTTCCTCAATTTATCTAATTACATCTATTTGATATAAGCTTTAGGACTGCTGTATTTTGATGTTTCATATTAACCACGAGACTGAATTAAATCAGTTCAAGGATTCTAACTCTGGTCTTTGTTGTTTTCCCAACTTAAGAAGACTTCTCTGTTTCTTATTGCGATTAAAAAAGTCAGTTTTGCCAAGAGGTTTGGCTTTGCTCCTCTGAATGTCATACATATTTTTTCTTGGAACTTTTAAATTGTATTAAGTAGTATAAATAAAATAGTAAAAAACTATTTCTTTATTATAGATTCTTTTATTTTTTTTTTATTTATATTTATTGGAATAGAGAACAGGGCAGCCGAAAGAACTTAAACAGTACCTTTTCCTCATTACGTTTGGACATATGTGAACGTTACATTATATCTCAGTTAAAACAAAACTATATGGCAGAAACACCTTCTCTTTAATCAACCTTTAGATTCTTCAGAAATTTGCCCGTATGTTACTTTGGGGATTTGCCACCTGACTTTACAAAATGTAACACAGTTGAAGTAAACATAGGTCAGTTTAAATG
This sequence comes from Cyprinodon variegatus, assembly GCF_000732505.1. Taxonomy (NCBI): domain Eukaryota; kingdom Metazoa; phylum Chordata; class Actinopteri; order Cyprinodontiformes; family Cyprinodontidae; genus Cyprinodon; species Cyprinodon variegatus. Next base: position 1,441,950 of record NW_015150458.1, on the reverse strand, counting down.
TGTATTCTTATTGTTTAAATTTTGATTGTACTAAAAGTACCAAAATAAATCTTATTATTGCTGTTTTTCTTAAAATGCTTTAGAAATTTGTTCTTAAGTTCTTTTTAAATTGACCCTGTCCTGTCTGAAAGTTTACTTGCTTTTATACAGACAAAACATGTGAATGTGTGTGTAAACTTCTATGACTGAGTTTGCTTGTATGTGTCTACATTAAAAAAAAAAAAGATGAGCAAAGGTCATAAGTTTCAGTACACAAGGCTGCTCTTAAAGACATCAGAGCATCCCCTTTCCTGGGGATCTCATACTTATTTCATCTGCACATACCCCACTGACTAAGATGTGTAGACATTTTTGGCATGGCACAGGGTGAATTCATCCACTCATACAATTTCTTTTACTCATGTCCTGTTTTAGACCGATTTTGTAACTAATTCATCCCCTTTAAGCATCATTGAAGTTCATAACATTTCTGAACAGCTTTTCTCTAAATGTAACACCGATATTACAGGGATAATTTCGTCCACCTGGATGACAGGTATTGAAATTAGATTAAGGCTGATCAACTGCAGTATTCTGTCCAACTTTTCTTAATTTACTTAACTAAATACTGTGTAGTTTAGTTTTATCCTGGCTGATGTGCTTTTCTCTCTGCAAAATTCAGCAGAAAAGAAACAGCGTCACTGTCGAGCAGGAAGAGCACTGGGGATAACTCATAATGAATGTTTTGTCCTCACAGCCACATCCTTTTTGAGAAGAAAACAAAAGAAAGAAAACTAATTTAACCCCCTACACTGGCACTAACCATCACAGAGTGACTTGAACTATTTCTGGTGTCCTGTTTTCACACTTCAATTAAACTTAATCAAGATAAACATAGTGTGATAAAGCTGTCAAACACTTCAGAACATTTTCAGTTTAGTTAACAGTGTTCTCTGTTATAGAAATAACATTGTTTTATTTATTATACGCTTAATATTTGCTTTTAGATTATGTTTTCGTTCCATAAAGCTCTTTGAAAATCAGATAAATCAACATCTGATTTAAATAAGCAAATGTTTGGCTTGCTTTTTGTTATGTGGAATGGTAAATTCCTAAGGAAGATTCCAGAAGACGTTCAAATGCCTACCAGTAATATGGTACCATACATAAAGACAGCATTTACATCAGTAACTCCAGTGCTTATAGAGACAGCACAAATTTATAACTTATACCAGATATATTATTTGAAAACCTTTTCGAATAATAAAAATTAAATGATTTCCAAGCAGCAGTTAAAATCTGTTTGTCCGATCATCAGAGTTTATTTTGTGCCTTGTACACCTTTTTCCTTTGTGGCAGAAAGCTTGCCTCAATTAGATATTAGGAGGTAATGTGTGGTGTCATTAGAGAATTGTCCTTGAAAGACTAGCTGGCGGTTATGTTGTTAATGAGGTGGTACAGCTACTTGCAGGAGTAATTTTATATGTCTGTAAATAGAGTCAAGCTAAGAGCCTGTGACTTAAAATAATTTCAAGATCATCTGTCAAATGTCGAAATACTGTAGGTGAAAAAATAAAGACGAAAATATGTTATCACTATATCTTATTAAATAGTTTTGAATACTATTCAAATCATGAAAGAAAATAGCTCAATTCAGTAACTCCAAAATAGTCTCAAGCCTTTTTTATATAAAATGATTGTTCAGTTACATGGTATGCTAACACAAATTTTAACATTAGAATGTAACATAATAACAATAGAATAGAATATAATTGAATAGAAAATCAATTTATTGTCCCACAATGGGAAAATTGTGGTGTTACAGCAGAAGTAGTCACACACTATGGACCTTAGAAAATTGTATAAAAATAACAGATATGAAAATAAAACAAAACAATAAATAATAATAATTATATATATACGTGTATGTAACAAATAGAAAATATGTTCAACTTTGACCAAAAAACATTGTGAGAATGCATGTTCTAATAATGTAAGCCTGTTTGAAGTGTGTCAGAATTTGTAGGGGAAAAAAATACACTGCATTCGATGTTTACAGTACAGTATATAAACTTGAAAACCTAAATTTGAAAACATCATATAAGGCGTAATATACAAGTAAGAGACAAGACTGGATTAAATCTTTAAAAATATTATTAACAATACTTTACACTATCTGTGTCTTTTTAATCTGATGAGCTGAAGCCCTGCTGCTTCTGTTTATATGTGTAGGCATGAATTGTGTGGCATTTATTTGAAACTCCAGTGATTTAAACTTTCCTTCACTGCAGTGCTTTGGCAAAGCATCTCCACAACAGTCACTTTCCTAAACTGTTTTTCAGGATCCTGCTTTGGCATTAGTGCACATAAGCAAAAAGCTACGCCTATGCTGTTACTTCATAGCAACATTTATAGGGGTTATAAATAACTGTGTTAAAGCCCACCTTACACCACATGCTTGCTCTGTGTGTTTTACTGGCGAGGCGAATTAAAGTTCCAGTTTCAAGTTATTAGTAGAATTGAATCAAACCACAATTTGCTGGTTTTCTTTTTGAGAAATTGTTAGATTTTTAAAGCAATTACTTATATCAATTTTGAAAGTGAGCAGATATAAAAACATTTTCTTTTTTTACCCTTTGTTCTGATAGAGCATTGCACAATTATTTTTTTCTTATGTGCTTCCAGTGTTTCTGATGCATGGCTCGTGCCTGTAGAATCTATTTGAATGCAAATTTTTACATTCCCCTACATCTCCTATGCTACATGCACTGTTTTTAGCAGACAGACATGGTGAGAGTGAATTTCACCCATAGTGTTCCAATGTGATTGTTTATGTGGGTCTGTATGTGCACCAAACAGGATGGCAGAAGGAGCGGACTAAAGTCAGAACTGAAAGTAACACAGTGTGCGTTTGTAAAGATATTAATGTACAGTATCCATGCTGATGAGTTTTGATCTATCTTATCTGCTTCTTTAGGTCATCAAGAAAATTCCTGCATCTGTGATTTCATGCCTCTCCCGTCATCTTTGACCTGGGTTCTTTAAGGTAAAACAACCATTCCAATACTCTCCTTGTATTTGTTTAAACTTAAATGCAATTATTTACAAAAAAAAAAAAAAAAAAATAGAATAATATAGAGTAGTCCTTGTGTATTGCTTTTCATATTTTGGAAAGTCATTTTGGTATTTTTCTTTCATTAAAAAAACATTGATTTCTTATTGTAATGGTGTTAAAGTGTATATTATTCTTGCTGTGCATAAAAGAAAAACATATAACATATATTATCATGCCTAATATTAATTAGCAAAGGACATTTTGAATTTCTGTGAAATTTTTCTTAGTCATGTTTCACAGTTGTGAAAATAATACATGACAATGTATCCAGCCGTCTTTGCAAGTTCGCATAAAGTAAAGCCCCACACATTCACAGACTACATGGCTATCAAATTTTGCCACCCTACTTCAAGAGTACAGCTAATGGATTATAGCCACCATTCAAATGTAAATTGAATATTAAGATTTCTCTTTTATCTTGGACTACAAAGGAGAGGAAGAGTGAAGAATAGGCTGCTTGGATTGAAATCAATGCACTGTGAAAAAGAAGCTGTGTGTAGCTAAACGAGGAGAGATAAAGTATATGTTTAAGTAGAGAATATGTGACCTTAAGCAATATTTTTCACTGAAAGTGCAGTGATCTTCTAAACTCATGGTTTATATCCATTCTCAGTTTGTGAGCTATAGTTAGATTGAGAACCCATTTTGTATTTTTTTATTGTTTTCATTTTTTTCTTTTTTTTTAAGAGTTTAAGATACAAAAAGTAAACAAATTTAGCCTCTAGATTAATTAATTTTGAAGTCAATATTTACATTTTCTTTAGTGTGTTTTTTTTTATTCAACATAAGATATTGAACAAAATTCAGAATCAAATAAATAAAAAATGGGTGGAAACTGTCCTCAATTTTTGGTTTCCCTTATATACTTTTTATGCGAACTACAGAGAAAGTAAATCAATTAAAAATACCTATGCCATTTTTTTTAACAACATATGGAAATCTTAATATTTCACTTGATGACTTTTCATTCTCTTTAGATAATAAATTACAAGTATGTATACTTTTTAGTCTCCTGAGTACTGTTAACTACAGATTACCAGTTAGCCTGGAAAGTTTATGAAAATCTTTCAATGACAAGTATTAGTAGATATAGTGAGATAAAGTCAATATCTCTTAATCCCAGTTAACTTGAAAGTCAAAGTTAGGATTGGGTGCCACTAATCTCTTAATCATGCTGTAGTTGCTGATCAGATAAACACTAGATTATTTCCTTGACTTTGCTATAGTTGGCAAAGCAGGTCAAGATCGATTAGTTCATCGTCATGTTTCAGACCTAAACAATGTAAGCAACTTACTATGATGTTTTATAGCATTATGCGTTGGATTAATCTAATTTCTGGTGATATCACAGATGTGATATCACCAGAGAAATTAAATTTTTTAACATAGTATTTCTATACATCTGGTTTTGCTTTTGTTTTAACTGCAATTTCTAAATGTAACACACTATCTTCATGCATGCTTTGCTTTCCTTTCAATCAAACTGCCTAAATACTTTAGTAATGTTGTGTTCATACTAATTGCTATATGTACACACATAGGCCTTTTTAAACAGTAAGAAAGTGTGGAAGGATCAGGTAGATGCACCTCTAGCACAGTACCAACTAATTGAAAATAAAATCTTCATATCTAAGTAGGATATTTTGAAGAAAATGGGTGTTTGGCTGGGTAAGATAATTGAATATAAAATCTTTTGAGATCACTTGCTACATTTCTTTCTCATTGTTACCTTAAATGAAGAGGAATTTATATTTTGGTGTTTTTCTTTTGTGAGAAATTAAGATACTATATTAAATGAAATGATTTAGAGCTAAGAAGTAGCTTTAGTCTTTTGGATTATGTTATGGACTGAGTTCACAAGTCGTTTTGGTGAAATAGTTACACTATAACATCACCATGACTCTTTAAATTAGTAAAGAAATGGGCTCCAAATAATATACAGATGTCAAAGAGATTTGTAGACTTTCATACACTGAGTATTTCTTTTAACCCTTCAACTTCATCTCCTGTAATTATTTGTCACTCACTCTCATCCACAAATAACTGGAGATAGAATAGAAATTACATTTCTAGGATTAGAAACTGTAATATAGTTAAAATGCTTTCTTAGCCTAAAATAGAAAATGTTTCACTTACCATCCTTATCAGCCTTATTTAAAAATATCAGATATATTTGCATAAAGTAAACTTCACAAAATTCTAGATTGTTTTGAGGGTAAGTTAAATGTGTTTGGTGTTGGAGTTCAGTTTCCTGAAGTCCTTGGGAAAATGTCCAGACTTAAGAGCAAGACAGACTAACAATATTTCATTACTGTTTTTGAAAAGAAGGGATGAGTGCAAAGCATTCATGTTTGTCTCAATTCATAAGTTTAAGAACGCAATTTAAAGGTCTTCATAAAACCAAAGATTTTAAGATGCTTTGTCTTAGACAATGATACATATTAGTAACAATAACAAAACTGTAATTTTTGTAAATACAATAATTGTGCATGTCACACCACTGGACCCCCTCATATTAAGAAAATGTCACACTTCCTAACCTTAACTGTCACCATGTTAGCTAAATGGAAAAAAAAAACAAAAAAACATCAATATAAAAAACAACAGACACACATAAAACCTATTAACTAAAGGGATGCTTAGTGTAACATAAAAATTTTGTTTACGTTCTTCCTTCCTGATTGTGATCTTTATCATGGCATTAGTGTTATGAATGGCTTGACAGGATCTATGGAAATAAAATTCTTTCCATTTTTATTTAAGGAGTATAACTCTTCACACACAATGTGAAACAGCATATTTTACCCAGAATTTCTGTGCGATCAGTGTGAATATCAGAGAGTATTTTCCCCTGGTGTATTTCTAAAATATCCCATCTGAGATATTTTATTTTTTTGTAAATGATAAACTAGTATTATGTGAGTCATGAAAAGAGGGAAGACAGTGTGGAGACATGTCCATGTATTTGGGTTGATCATCATTTCCATGTGGGAGCTGTGGCTGGCCTTATCCCAGAGCCACTTTACATCAGAAAGGAGAGTAGGACAAAAGCCATCCAGAAATACAAGGACAAATCATCTTTAGATTAAGTGTTTGAAGTGCCCTCTGTTCACTGTTAAGGAGTGTCAAATATAAACAATGCCAGGAGAAGGGATGTTAAGCAAATGGAAGTGGAAAACCATGAGTGTGTCTATCTTAGTCAGCCTCATAAATCTCAGTCCCCAGCCATTCCGCAGCACTGTTCTGATGAAGCACGTTGACAGCCTTGGCTCACTTTCATCTGAGCCAAGGCAGGACAAGTGCAATGTGGTTTGGTCTGTCCTCTTGGTGAAGATTTTATCCATAACGGAAGCAGCTGGGAATAGCCCTCTCTTTTTTTATTCACATCCTAGAATATGAGAAGCGAGGTAAGGAGGTAGTGAGTGATGAGCAATCAGACCACGTAGCTCTAGAAGGACAGAGTGATCAATGTAGAGATCCAGCTGTCCTTGCCTGGAGAAACAATGCTGACCCCAGCCTGGACAACTGAGAACCCACCAGGACACTGTATCACCATACCTCAACTACACCCCACAAAAAAATGAAAGAACTGGATAAAGACACAGCTAACAGTGGTGTGAAGCTGTCATCATATTTCACCTGCCAGTGGTTTAGAAGGTGTTGTAAAGGCAGACTCACCTAGGGGGGTTGCCACTCTAAGCAACGGGACTCTAGGCTTCAGAGCCCTGAAGGGAGTTGAAAGACCCAGAATATGCTGACAAAGACAAAACTCCAAGAGTACTGCAGGAAGCTGAGCATATATATAGATATACATATTTTCTGGTTAGGAAATGCATAAGTGAGCTCCAGTGCACTGCACATGACAAAAATCATAGTGAAATATATGGAACCAGACACCAATCTGATCAGGAATGAATTTGAAGTCTTCAGAAATGTATTTTTATCCCTGCGGTTAATTTAAACATGGTGTAAATTAAGTCCTGTGCATTTTTTTCAAATGGGCTAACAGTAATATGTGCTCTAGAACACTTTTAGAACAGCATGCTCTATTTCTGGGTACCAGGATGTTGGTCTCAGTCATAGAGGGCAGATGAAAATTGATCCAGATTGAACTGTCATTCGAATGAGAAAGAGAAGAAGGTAGAGGAGGGGTTTAAAGACCATATAGAGTAAGGGGCAGTGCAGAAGTCTAAACACCACTATGAGTCCATATGGGTCAAATGTAGAGAAATGATTTATTCAAGACTCTGTGTTACACCTCCTCTTCCTTTCCTCGTCATTTCTCCACCTGCCTCTGGGAAAGGAGCGAGAAATTGGAGACTGCTCAGGAAGAGATTACTATATTTAGCCTTAGTGACCAAAGACACTGTGGTCTAAGTTTAAAATAAAAAATACAGATATCCTTGTTCTGTCAGATGATGCTGTTTTTATATTGCAGAGGCAACAGAGCGGTTCCCTGCTCTGAACAACTAAAACTCCAAAAAAGGTGCAAAACTTTATCTAGGCTCCGTTCTAAGTGTAATGCTAATTATTCCATCTATAACTTTTATGAACATTCAAATGACTAAGGTTTAGCATGCAACCGTAAGTGCAGAATTTTAAAGGATAGAAATACAACTCTTAGATTTAGTTATTATAGTAATTGTAGCAAAAAGGTTAAAAAAATGGTAATAAATAAATAAATAATTGGAATTATTTTGTCTGAGATTAGACTGAGCAGCTCTGTTAATTATATTTTTGGGGCAGAGATCTCAGCTTGGTGCTACTTTCTCAATTGGTGAGGAAAGGCTCAGTGGGAAGTGCTTAGTCAGCTGTGCCCTGGGGTGTGAGATACTGCATGGCCTTTGGTGGACTGTAGGGGATGCAGAGCAGCATGGGACAAAAGCTTAAGGTTAAGTCCCTCAGATGAGGGTGGACCCACCCATCGGCCATTAGTGAAAGGAAGCAGTGTAAAGAACCAACTTTTAGCACCATGGACAATTTCTTGTTTTGTTTTTGTGTAATCAGAAGTAACGAAAGGTTAATACTACGGTACTCTTTCATGCATTTTTATAGGTTATTGTTTGTTAGGGGATAACTGCAAGCCCTCAGCAGAAGCTGCTCTGATCAACTCATATCTGGTGATTATTCTGTGATATCCAACACAACTTTTTGAGTCACGATGATACTGAAGAAAAGTATCTTTCTTAAATTGCTATTTATGTATGCTCCAATGTCAAGCAAATTGTCTTAGTGTTACTTGAGATATTTTGCTATCATCCAAATGCTTCTTGTCCTTCTATTTTCTTTTTTAATCACCAGGCTTATTTTTTCAAACCCTACCTTCACCTCATGCTGCACCTGCTTCCCTCCTTTTCTTTACTCCCTCTCCAAACGTCACTTTTCCCTTGCTTTCCTCCCCTGCTTTATTCTTCCCCTCGTTAGCTTGATGAATGGCTTCACTGAGGGGAAAGTGCTGATTTTCATTTCTCTGTCTGATTTCTGCTGGCTGTTATTAATTTCAAACACTCTGAGAAAAGCAAGTGAGTCAATAAATAAGGAAATGAACACACTTCATTCTGCCATACTGCAGCTCTCACAGTCATTTACTTCGGTAGCCGGTGCTCAGGTTTGTGCAGGCAAGGTTTGCAGTTACACACCGAGTTGAATCCAAACACAGTATGCTTTATGATTTTCTACATTGCACGTACAATTTTCTAAGTATCTGGAAAATATCAGATGTTTCTTGCAAATTTTTTGTGTCCTGCTTTTAAAAATATGCTTAAATGGAGACAAAATGGTACATAGCAAACTGCTGATAGGAGCATCCTTTGTCATTTAACCTAGTGTGCCATCTAAGAGATTTAAACAAAACGTGACAATGGGAAGAATAAGAGAAGTAGGATCTTAACAGTGTTATAGCTGCACAATAAACAATGCTGTGCGTGTAGTGAGGATGGGACATCAGGGCTAAGTGCACATTACTTACACCCCAGGCTTAATGCATTGTTTTGGCTTTTTAACAATGGACACAAAAAGCCTTTGAAAACAATAGAATTATCTGAGTTTCTTTCTGCCAGAGGTAAATTCTTGGAATAACTTATTTTTCATTAATTTATTTAATGTATTAAGTAGGGGCATTTGACAGTATTGATCATACTAGGCTTGTCTAAAAACACAATTTTAATAAGAATACGAAAAAGAAAAGGCTGTATTTCTACACTACATACATAGTATAAGGATATATCATTATCATAGGGTAGGACATGGTACAGTAAGAGTTTCATTTTATAGACAGAAAAAAAGGGTAAAATGCAATATCATACTCCTCTGTATATGATATATGTAGGGCGGTGTAAAGCTCAATTTTCGGCCTTGCATTTCATTGGTGTACTAAAAAGTAAACTAGAATCTACCATAGCATTTCTATACATCTGATTTTTCAGCATATGCAACATCATCAGTTCTGCCAGTCTGCCACTTTTCAAGGCCTGTGCAAAAATTCAGTAAAATTAAAGCAACACCATAGACACCATTTATTCTAGATATGCACACCTCTGCTAAAAAACCTGTGCTGATCCCATGCAAAATTCATAGCAGTGATCTGATTATGAGAAGTTAAATACTTAGAGAGGTTGAATAGTAAGAATGTTGCAGTTTTTCTGGAGTAACTGAGCTGATAATGATATAAAAACATGATGCAATGATACAGTAGACTGTGTATATAACATAGAAAGTGCAGCTCAAATGGTAAGTTCAAATCCTAAAACAAGACACTAATGTTGGAGCAAAACATTTTTTAATCTTTACTTACACAGTAACCCTACATTCCCAAAAATTCTCCCTATGTACACTCAATCATCCAAACTGCACAGGTTAATTCACTCTGCAGATTGGACTCACCTGGTTCAGTGGCTCGGCAGAACAAACAAATGACTTGTTGACTCCAGATCCCCCATCTCTGGTTTTGAGATGGACAATCTTGGATAATATGTCAATATTAGTTTAAATGACAGTCTAGCAAATAAAAAAGGGCAAACCTGTGACAAAGTCCATGGCTAGGTGGGACTAAAGGCACGATGGGCTAGGAGGAAGGTGCAATAATTCAGAGGTCGGCGTGAGGACTTAGCTGGTTGTTTAGTTTTGCCAGCAGGTGCTGACCTCTGATATCTGTTTATTCACTTGATGAGTGAATCCACTGGCCTCCATATTGGTACTCCTCTCTCATGGAGACGCACAGTAAAAACGCCTATGTGTGCAGCATTTGACTGCAAAAACAAGCAGTTTGCCAGCTTTGGGAAGACATTTAGCAGGCCATTTTACATGTACTAACCAAGAAAATCCATATATACGCCGATGTATCCCATACTATAGTATGTAGCGTAACATTAGTCTGGCTATTTCGGACTGCCTGGAAGACATTTAATGAGTTAGCCATCAACATTGTGTCTAATGTTAGAAAATAGAAAGTACAGTAAATAGAAAGTAATTTGCTGAAAATGTGAAATTGTGCTCCATTAACACGTTAATTTTGTTGTGATGAATTTGTATAATATGTTATATTACATGATTTATAGACTTCATTGACTTCATACTAACTATGCAAATGTGATGTGCCTATTTTCTTTATTATAAGTTAAAGTAATCTACTTATGCTATGAAACACCAAGTGTGTCAAAGTGATAAATTTATCTTTATTTTTTAAGTCTTAAGCCCCCCTGAAATTTTGAAAACCGTCGTTCGATGCTGTAGTGCACGTGTTGTTTACATTGTGACCGCTCTAACTACCAATATGTAGTACCAATATGGCGGCAGGTGCCTTCACTTCAACCCCGTACAACCAGCGGGCTATCAGCAATCCACTAAATAAATAGAGATAAGTGCTGCTTACCCCTATATACTATTTTTTTATTGAGCACTTGAAAATATCCTGGAGAATAAATCACAGGACTCAATATGACCATAAATTGCTCTTTGGCTAAGCAGCTCATACCCCTGCACTACAGTAGAAGCATCAACCTCAACTATGAACTGTTTCCTTAGGGAACAGAGAACAGGAATAGATGTGAACAGATGTTTTAGCTTATAAAAATGTTTTTTTAAGCCTGATCATTCTAGGAAAATTGAACCTTAAATGAGACCGGGAATAAATAAGTGGAATGGCAACCTGGCTGTAGTTATGGATGATAGAAGCAAGCGAATTCAAGGAACTCAGTAGCTGTTTACAGTCAGAAACTGCAGTGGTCTTTAGGGGATCAATTTTAATCTTGTTGGGTGAGATAATAAAATCAAGTAAAGAGGTTTAGTGGTCACCTCTGTGGTAAGTGAGTTTACAGGTTTACAAACCTGGGGTTTGGTTTGTTTCAGTGGTCTGGGTTAGAAAAACGGTTTCAGTAACTTGGAGAACCTGAGTTAACTAAATTGTGGGTGAGGCTTTGAATGATAGTCGGGGAACAGAAACAAGGTCAGAACCATGCAACAGATCCAGGCAGGCTAATCTGAGGTAGAGGCGAGGATCCAGATCTGTTAGACAGAATCTTGGCAGAAAGCTGTGAGAAAGTTTGACAGGGCAAGACAAAAACGAGAGATCCTTGAAACAGAGCAAGGGCATGAACCGTCAGGTAGGAAGGTAAGGAAGGATTGTTAAATATCTACTCGCAAAAAAGCTTTTCTGCCGCCGTCTGCCTGGCAAGGAGCTGTATTTATCTGCAAAGGAGCAGGTGCATGTCATAAGCCTGATTGCACAGCAGCAAAACATTGAGCTATTGGGACAGATGAGCTTGATTTGGACCAGAGCAGAGCACAGCGGACGACCAGAATCAAAACACAATATAATATTTTGTAAAAGAGCGATTCCCCGTCATGCAACAAATAATTTTGATGACGCTCTGTTTGAGAGATTACATATCCTAGTGTTAATCTCAATATAAATATAAACTATAAACAACAATAGTAACTTTCAATATAAGATGAAAGACTGGCAGAAATATAAAGTGTTATTTTCAACATGTGATTTACGGGTTTTTCCCTAGTTGACATATTGGGTCTTGCACAATTTATATTGAATTAATTTATATTTTTCAGAGTGGAGCTGTAAGAATCATTAGTAGAAAACACATATATACAATACTAAAAAGGTACTTAAGTTAGTAAATATGTGAAGCTTTTGGGGAAATACGTCTAAAGACTTGCAGTAATATCTTCAAAGAAAGAGTCGGTGTAAGGTTCTATCTTACATTGACTCAGTATTGAATATATGCCCTACTTTTCACATATCACTTTTCACTTTTCACATATCAATTTCTCTCATTTATAATATATGCTTTGCTTTTGTGGATCTGTAAAAGGAAACCAATTACAATACATAGGAATTTGTAGTTACAGTCAAAAAGTTTAAAATACCTTTACAAGGTGCCATAAAACACCCAGGAAATTTTTGAAAATACTTTCATCCAAAAGAAATTACACTCAAAAAACCCATTGTTGAATATAGATACAGATAGATATTTTTAAGTAGTTCAGAGGTAGTATTACAGAGGGCATCTGTTGTGGCTTTGTAATTTATTCCTTATCAAAATCTGAAACAGGCTGATGATTGTAATCATTCCCATATTTTATCTCATGCTTTCTCAACTTTTATGTTCTGCTTTACAAAAATAAATACAGAAAATCGAACAGAAGTAAGCTTAAAGTAACAATGTGAGGTAGGGAAAGAAATGAGAACAGAGGGTAGCCAATATTACAGCAGTTTTCACTGTAAGGGTGGTGGAGCCTGTATGTCTGCTTCATGGCTCTGTGAGCACAGACATAACTATTGTGTTTACAAGGCTAACTTGCTCTTACTGGTAAATATTGAAGTGGGGGCAGTTAAAGTAGGAGGAACAAAATGAGGAGGGTTAGGGGGAGTAAATATTTGTTCTTATCCCTCATATTTATGGTTAACCAGACTTAGAAATGCTCTTTGATTTTTGTAATTACAGAGTTAGTGGTAGTGTCACCCTTGGAGAGAACATGGCCTCAGAGACCTCAGAGAGGAGGGCTTTCTGTAGACAATACAGAAAGGGCCTTGAAGTGTTACAAACTCGTAAGTGGCACATGCAAGCCAGTGGCATGTTTGGTTAATGGAAGAACACAAACACAATAAGCCAGACCAAGGCAGGGATTTTGTTGTGCTTCTTGTTTTTGCATGTTTTGCCTTGAAATGAATCTTTAAAACCATCTTTTGGTTTTAAGTATGTGAATGCTATCCCTGAAAGAACATTTTTTTTATGTAAGGGGTAATCATGGGGAACCACATGCAACTTTTATTTCAGTTTCTCTAACCGAGTGCCTAAAGAGCATGCTTCTTTAAAGGTGCATTGCACAAGTTTAAAAAATGAAAAAATTATATTTCCTTTTCTTTTTCCATGCCTTACAATAATGCGATGTGTAAAATGAGCTCAACTCTGTTTACTGAAGTTTATAGGCTCCATTAGTCAGTTCATGAGAGAGTGAGCTGGATTGTATGTTCTGCATAAGGGTGTGATGTGCTGTTCACTCTCGTTCACCTGGATATATTGTTACCTGAGTTTCTTTCATCAAAGCAACTTTATATTCCTAACTTTACTTTTCCTTAGATCACATCGAGCCACTTAACAAAAAACTATGCAGTTGCACATGCAGACTGTGGTGCTTTTTCTTTTCTCCTATGCAGGCACACAACACTGGTGTCATTTCAACTTATCGCCAGAGGGGGCAAACATCAGCAAAAACTCTGGAAATTGAGCTCACTTAACAACTCTCACTGACTGGCATGGTCATGTGTATTTAGCCTTCTTTCAGTTACATATGTCCTACTTGGAATATGAAAAGATTCCCATTTTCAAATATCCACTGAGCACTCTGTGCAATATTATGAATTGTCCTAGAAGAAAAAGACTTCAATTTTATGGTGTTTTAATTTTTCCTCAATCTCCACTCTGATGGAGGTTGAGGTTTAGCCATCCTCTTGGCGGTTAAAAAATTCCATGGTGTTCATACTTGCATATTAGGCATGGGCCCGTTGCTGGTTTTAAGGTATATCCCATACGAAAAAGTTCTGGTTTTGAAACTGCTGAAATTTTCCATCAAATGGTTCCTGCAATATAAGCATTTTTTATATATAAATTCAGTCAGAGATGAAGTGATCAGATTCTTCAGGTTGAGCTTCTTAATTACCAACCTACTCGGCCATAGCTTCTAACAGTAAAGTTAGAATGATGGCTTAAGAAGGGAAGACCCTTAAGACACATAAGTACACATTAGTAACCATACTGTAGTCTACTATATGGAAAACCTTTTACAACTGCAAAAAGAGGGACCATAGCCACGTGATGGAAGAATGTTGCCCTACTGTACGTCTGTTTGGACAACTGCAGCCAGAGAAGGCAACTAATAAGTGCCTTTTGCGGGAGCTTCCCCCAGGCAGCGTCATTTGCTAAACGTATTAAAGGTTATGTTTATTCCATCTAAGAATAAACAAGCTACCCATAGCATCAGTTGTTAGTGAAACAAATACTGCTAAGGCAGACTGGTTGATGATTGAGCTGCTTAAGTTTCATATGAAATATGAGTTGTTGAATTTAATTAGTTTTAAGTGATGTTCCCTCCATAGCTGTAAATATGCATTTTATGTCCATCCATTCACACTTGAAATTTCTATTTCCTTTTTTTTTTATATATATAACATTAGAGCAAATATATACTGATATAAACTTTATGATGAACTCTACTTTTGGAAACACAAAAACAATTTGGAGAGTAATACATTGGGTAAAAAAAAAAAGCGTTCCTGCACAGTTTACACTGATTTGTCTTAGTACGGGAAATTCAATTCAAATTCAATTCAATTAAAAAATTATGCATTAAAAACTCACACGAAGAGAAAAGACAATTAGGAGAAATTTATTGATACAATTACTTTGTCGCTCAGATCTCGGAAACACAGCCCTTAATTTTAATAGATATGCATGAAAGGGAGTAAAGAATAGGGATGTTTACCCCCAGGTCAGAAACAGGTGGTGGAGTGGAGATAGATGAAGTTGGTCAGTCTGTAGACTGCTGGTTAGCGAGACGATATGCTGAGTTCTATGGGGAGATCCAGTGGATTGCATGAGCTGATACTAGAGCTTCATTCAGGGACCTGGAAGATGGAAGTCCAGTTGGATAACACAGTTTGAGAGAACCTGTCTATTATGAGCAAGCATGAAGCGACAGTGGAGAGGAAAGACTCCCTGTTGGGAAGAAACCTCTGCCAGAACCAGGCCAAACATGGTGGTCTTCTGCTAAACTGTTTGTATGTTCAAACAATCATAATATGATTTACTGAGCATACAATGTCCAATGTTTTACCTTCAGGCAAACAGAAATTCTACCTAATTGGGATTGTGCACATTCTTGTAGGTCAATAGCTCTCTTCCTTACTTTTGAAAACATCCATGGGAGTAAATCAAATGACCTCAGATGTTGTAAATTAAAGAACCAGAAGTTCATAAAGCCATTAAAACACATGTTTCCTGATTTATTCCCGTAGTAAGACCCTTTGTATACAGTGGCCACTGACAGAAGTTAAAAAACACTATTTTAGCTTTCATTCAAGCTTTTGCAAAAAACAAAGAAAAAAGTTTTCCACATTTCACCTTTTGTATTTAAACCACAAGAAAAATACAAACATAAGATATACTAAAAGCGTTTCTTGCTTCCATTACATAAGATTAACTTTCTCTAAAGCTTCAAAAGCAATGGTGCTGTTAGCTAAAACTTTAACCTAAAATACATGAGCACTTTTTACTTTTCCTCTGCATCAACTCAACTAGATTAAAAATACATTACATTCTAAAAGCATTAAATATTGGCAATATTTCAATGCACTTCATGTAAATGCAGGATGTTGTTTTTTCTACCAACATTGTGCCAGCTTTTGAAAATCCATATAATGAGCACAAATGCCCTGACATTGTTCTTTATCTCCTTACATTCGCATGCATTTCAAACATTGCAGTGTATGAGACCTCTCCTAGACACTATCCCAGAGCCTTAGTATGCTGGCCCTTTTTTCAGAAAATTGTATTTCTTCTTCCTCTGATACAAGTGAAGTTCATTTATTGAGCACATATAACAGCTTCAGTGCTGTCAAAGCTCCCCAGTTATTTTTTCTTACTTCTTCCTCTCTTTGACCTGGTCTTTAAAGGAGAATGATGAGTTCACAGCTGATAGTGTCTGGTTGCAAGGAGCGGAGAACAGTATAGGATGACATTATCGGAAGTGGCTGCATATAGATGCAACGAGAAAAAAAAGAGACACAAATAGAGGGAGAATACTATGGTGAGCATCTCCTGGTATAAACTTCTGTCTACTTGGATTACACTAATGACCCCTGACAAACCATAATAACACAGATGCATAGCATTGGAACAGAGCCACAGCCAAAGGAATGACAGTGTTTGAGCTCTAGTTTGACATTCTGCCAACATAGTTTTGTCATAAACTTAGAAATCATTAGGTTTGCACTATAAGCATTATAATTAAAGGAAATGTAACACACTGTAGAACCTAGCATGAGTAAAATGCCATTAGTGAAAGGGACATGATAGAAGAATGATGGAAGGGGACAAATCTCTTCCTCCGTCCGTGCAGCCAAAGTAGAATAGTTGCGGTGACGAGCTTTGACAGCCGAGGGACTGAGGGAGCAGGAGGGGAGTGTTCCGCCAAAATCCCCAGAAAAAGGAGAGGAGGGAAGAGTAATTTGGGAGGAGCTGCCAGGAGTATGCACTCCAAGAAATTCTAGCTCTCCTGTCTTTCTCACATTTACATAAAGCCCATCCAAATGTCTTTTTTTCACTTTCATTTGACATGAATAATTTGGTTAATGGATATTTGCTGTATGAATTCTTTTAGTAATTTTCCATTCACGACATTATCATAATGATATAGTCAATAAATGTAGCTACAGGCTCTTCGGCTGGATCTCCGAGGTCAAAGTTAGACATACGTCAAATACATATATCAGACAAAAATTAGATGCACACAGGAGCAGCACAGCAACTCTCATTTTCTTTCCTCGTCTCTTGATAGTATCCCTAATCGACCTTCCTCCCAGTGGCACTCTGCTGTTGCAACACTCACCTACTATTGCTTTAATGAGATATCTCTGCTGTTTTCTGTGCTTGTGAGGGTGCAAATGTATATGTTGTTACCATCTATGTGTGCCTGAGGGCAATAGATTTCAATGATCCTTGTGGCCCTGCTTATCTCCACCCTTCTAAAGGGAGGTCAGAAGTAGGGCTTCATGTATCCATCTCCATTCCCACAGCTTATATATATATATATATATATATATATATATAATTTGCAGTAAAAAACTGGCAGCTCTGGTTGCCAGAATCTTACTGTAGTATATCAGACACTAATGTCAATTTAAAGTAAAAATAGTTAACGGTATGATACCTTGAGCTACAGTTGCCAGAATATTAAAGTAATATAGCTGAAGTGTACAAGACATTACGGTATAATACTTTGCCAAATGTCCCTTTCACAGCTAAGAATGCTAAACTATTTATGAAAAATGACTATAAACATGACAAATATAATGTAAACATTATTAGGCTACATCAGTAAGCACAAGCACTAAGCAATAGTAAAATATGGTGTAGAATTTTATTGTCAAGAAAATCAAAACATTACTAGCACAATGGTCACCAAACTTTCCCCATAAAAAATACAGTACGACAAAAATTTAAGTTTCAGTATGGAAAATTAAAAATGAAATATGGAGAAAGTAGACAAAGAAAAGTTTGCCACTTAAAGAAAACAGTCAGAAAGAAAAATAATAAATTCTGTTTCCAGTTCAATATCCACACAGCACACAGCTGAGATCTGAAAGAAAAACAGCATGTGCCCACAAGAAGGATACCTTGGTGAAAGAAATTGATTTGAAAAAATTACTCTTGCTATGGGTTGATCTACATTAACAGAGTAACAGAGCCCAGATGTTGCTGAGGAGGATGGTATGACATGGACATGATCTTCAAGTCACCAGTTGAACTCATATGTTGTCCAGGAGGTGTTCATTGCAGTTGGAAAACAGAAACAGCAGCAAACCTTATGATAAACTCAGCAGTGGCCGGGGATTTAGACTCAGCTTCTATCCTACTGGTCAACGTCAAGATCCAAGTTTCGTGTGTTTAGCTGCAGTTGTGCAGCCATTGCTTCCTTGGCCCTTTTCTAACATGTATATTAAACATCTGCCACTAAACAGGAGAGAAAAAGGGCAACATTTGAAGAAGTTGTGATAAACAACAGTAATGCGACATAAATCTTTACATTCTGCTTGCCATAACCACACAGAGTTCATGATTGCAACAAAAGTCAGAGGCCAGCATAAGAGGTAAAAAAAATAACCAGGGTTTAAAAAAAAACACAATACAACAGAACAATAACGATTGATCTGTGTGTAAGCTTGCACCGATTCCGAATCCTATGCACTTGAGCTAAGTGAACTGGAGAGCTTGGGTTGGATGTTTCTGGATTTTGGCTTTAAAAAGGAGCCAAACTGCCCTCATCTTCTGTCTGATCATCCTGCTCCAGTGTTAGAGGGAGAGACAAGAAAAAAATCCATATTCTTTACATCCCTTTTTGACCGCTGTAGTTGGAAGGCTGCATTTGAATTTTGAATAGGTATTGGCTCACAAGATATTGTGAAGGCACCCAGTAAAGCTGACGCCAGTAGCTCTGTCACTGTTGGAGATAAAGCAGCTCCATCATGTACATGTCTCCAAAGGGAGTTGGAATAGGGAACTTTGCAATCTTTCCAGATTAGTGAAAAGATTAAAAGATTTTTTTGAGGTTAGCGGTTGTCAAGCTTAGCATTCAGTTACTATATTTAGGTCTACTATTCAGGGGACCCCTGATTTTTGGAGCAGTCAGAAGGACACAAACAAAGACAAAATCTGCATCCAGTCTTTGGGCACCATCCCCAAATAGGAAATGTGGTCCAGAGTAAGGCTCTGATGCCTGGGTTAGAACTGCTTAAATTACTTTTATGTCAAGAAACTAACCTGTGTTTCTCAAACTCAAACTCTGTCTCATAGCTTAGTGATACCAAAGATTAAATCTAAACCATTTATTAAAGTTTATAGTGGACAGTAGGTTTGTGACTTAAAAGTTTAGTTATGCAAACAATGTATTCGAGCTTCAGTATACTACGCAAACGTCTGTCAGTATGCATATCCTGTGTAAAGTGTATTCAAAATCAAAAAAGTTTAATTAGGAACTTTAAGCAGCATAAAAGATGGTAAAAAAGTTCTCAATAACAGTCAGAGTTCATTTTCTAAAACATACTCCTTTTCAGAAGGTCAGGAATGTCGAATATCTGTAAATGAACTAAAATAGAACGGATATGGAAGTTGTAATTAGGCACATACAACAAGAGTCCTGCAGAATAGGAAAAAGTACCATTGGAGGCATTTGAGAGAAAAGACCAACGGGTGGTCAGCCATTTTGGGTCCTAGGGTAATCTTGAGGATTTTAAAGAAATTCCACAGATTGAACTTTAGATTACTCCATCCAGGGGTTTTGAAGTATCAACAATACCTGTGGTCATTATCTCCATATGGTGGGGGGATTAAAAGTTAATAAGATGTTACATTTTTATTGTTACACATATAAGCATTCTTCACAAAAAAGAAAAAAAAGAAAAAGAAAAGTAAGAACTGATGTCACTTTTACATAGAAAAGCATAATTACGTACGATGAACTTAGTGTGATTCATCCTTTTCGGTTGCCCAAAGATGCAACGTAGAGTACTTCCAGTGACAATTTCTAGTGTTTTCTGTAGTAACATGATCAATAGATAGAGAATAATACCAGAAGAAACTACGTTTGTGTACAAACAAAGAAGTTTACATAAACTGTTTCTCTGTGTCCATCGCGTTTTTTGACTAAACCACCCATGTTCCCCCCCAAATGGAGTTACTCACACTATGATTCAGTAACTATAACTAGCTACTATGAACCACTGCAGACTTCGAGTCTACTCCTGCAGCTTTCCAGAGAATCCAACAATATTCACATCGGAATCCTTTCTGAAAATGAGGAAAAGAGGCCCTTTGGGTTTGATACTTCATGAGATATTCATTACTCACATGATCGCTTGCAACCCCAAATATATTTGTTCTTCTTTTAAACTATCTATTTGACTAGAAGCCAGATTTAGCAAAGATGATAGCCCACCTAGCGTTCATGCAAAGACAGAAAATTAGAAAAGGTAACTGTAGGTTTAAAGACACCCTTAAGACATTATATCTATTAGAAATGTGCATAATATAATAACAAAAAACAAAATATTTTCTCAACTAAAGCCTCCAAAACAGGCCAGATGCTAATGTCTCAGTTGGGTCTGATTTCTTGCTTAGATTGAAGCTTTATGAGTTTCAGGCTTCAAGCAGTTTGAGATAATATCAAAACGAATTGTTTATTTTAGAAACCAGACTATATTTGGAAAATTATTTTATATTATACCATAATTTTGTCTCAGTAATGAAATTCCATTGATCATTTAAAGTAGCAAAGAGAAAAATAGTGGTAGAAGATTAGAGATCAAAGGTCATCATTTTACTAATGTTATCAGTCACCATATTAGGAAACACAAAATACTTTCTTCACTTCATAGCATGTGAATAACATTCTTGTGTGAAAAATGTAATAGACAAGGGTGAAGGGGGAAGTTGAGCTGTGCTGCATTCGTCACATAAGCAGAAACATGATAAATGCCAAGCTCTTCTAGCTTCATTAGCAATCAAAGACTACTTTTGTGTAATTTGAAAAACGCCTAACCAACCTTACCCAGTTGAAAAAAAAGCTTGTTGTTTGTTCTTTTCTAATTCTTGGTGAATGCATTGGATGCCCTGATGGCAAAATGAACGGCACTGAGAACTGCTCTGAGTACTCTAAGAGCTGCAGCTTATATGGATATTTGCACATTAAAAAATCTGACCAACAAGACAGTAACTATCTATATAAGCTGAGCATGCAACAGAGGCAACATATCAGCTTTGATTAGGTTTTATTGTGTCTGCATTTTATTTTCAGCTTTTAAAATTAGAATGTTGTAAAATATTTTGATTTTAAGTTATCCTTTTTTTTCTGCTCTCAATCTGACCTTTAAACTCATCCTTTGTTTGTTGAAGGTTATAGAAGGAAATGTTGAAAAAAGCCGCACTAAAAGAAAGACAGGAGTGCACGAACAGAGAAAGTGTGGGCGTCCTGCAAAGTGAAACTAGAAGCCCTGAACTTTAACGTTGTCTGTATTTATAGAGTTTTTAAACCCCAAAATAGCAGTAGATAAAACTCACGATTCATGTGTGGGCCAAAGTTTGATAAAAAGAGATGCAAATGTTTTAAAGGCCAGAGCAAAGAAGGAGCATGCTGAAGTCACGCAGGCTTGCTTGAAAACCAGAACTGTCGAAAACTAAAACAGCGGTGGGCCACCTTAACTGTGTGCCATACTAGTTTTATGGCTTTAACATTTTAAAATAAATTAAAATAAATGAGATCAAGAAAAAAAGACAAAAAGTAGACTGTTAAAAATGTCTACAGTTAAAATATTTTACCGTTAGATTTGAACAAACAGATATTAATGTTATGACCAAGTTACAGAATGAACATCTTTTGTTTTGGGGTGTATCAATTTACCTGTATGTAGAGAAAGAAAACTGTGGACCCAAGAGCAACCTGGAAGAGTATCTAAATGTTGTGGGAGGTTTGTAATAGTTTTTTTTTTCATGGACACACAGAAGGCAACCTTATAGCGCACTAGGTGAGTACAGTGACATAAGCAGGACACAGTGCCCCTTTTATGCGTGATTCTATTACATGATACATGTGGAGTGGTCAAGGTCGGATGTCGTTCCTACACACATTTGATTTTGAGCTGTGAAACATTGATGGCTTTACACCATCTTTCATTTTGAGATGCCTTCACTTGTAACATTCCCTTGCATTGTCATTGTGTATGCTATTTACAGTGAATGCAGTTTTTTTTCCAACTGTTAGCATCTATACAGTACTTCTGGTTCCACACACTTGGCAGCATCCTGCTCACACACTGTGTGATTGCTGTAAATAGCCAGAGTGTGTCGTGCATCTCTGCTGTGTTTGGACCTATTTTAGAGCTGACACAGGAAACAGGGCCATTCTGACAGCCACCCTGCCAGCCGGTACAGCACACAGCAGCCCAAGAACCTTCTGTCTCTCTCCCATAAACACCCAAACACACATACAGACACACAAACAAGTGTGTGTATTCAAAGACTCTATTCCTCCATTTTAACAATTTACGCATACTTTATCTGCTTCATGGGTTTGAATTTTAATTTCAATTTTGATTTAGGACTACTTTGTATTCACCTGTTCTTCTATAAACTTCAGCCTTCTATAAACTTCAACCTATACTTACCATACACGCCTTCTATATTGATTCCAGTCTTCTTCTCAGACCCTGATGAAACTTCCCATTTTTCTTGTTGTGTTGTTCAGTTCTAAGGTTGCTGCACAGAGTGTGTTACACTTAACTGCAAAATCACGGCTCCGTCAGTGTGGAGCTCAATTACCCAAGACGCAGGTTTCTTCTCTCATCTGCATTAGGCAGCAGGAGACCAAGTTAATTCAGCGTTAATTTATGGAGATAGCTATTTGTATTTGAACCCTGTTTTTATGTTGTCAAACAAGATGATGTTAAAAAAAAACAAAAACAAAAAAACTAAGCATCTCCATAGTTCATATAATGTGTGAAAAGTTTAGGAGACTAAGTAATATGGAAGCAAAAAGCCAGTGTGCTTAAATCTAAATAGAGCTGTATTTTAGTGATTTGACAGTGGTGCCTCATTTAGGGACTGTTAGCAAACAGATATAAACGCCTCTTCAAAGGAGGTAGCATGATTAGGGCGGAAGATAAATTCTGCAGACTGCTTTGCCTTCGCTATGCAATTATGAACGCAGCATTGAGCCTTTACAGCCTGCCTTATATTCAGAAATGATCTCCCAGAAATGAAGTCCAATTAATTGTAGCACTTTTAAGGCTTACCTTTTTGCAGAAACGGTGTAATGTTACTAAGAAGTTAGCTCTTGCTGAAAAAACTGTATGGATAGGATGGTTAAGCAACTGTGTGATGTATGATACTGACAAATCTGCTTAATGTAATTTTACTGATTCGTTCCTACAAAAGCTTAAACTCAAACAGATTGACAGAAGGGCATTTCTGCTGCTACAGCCTCCAAAGTGGATTTAGGTATGTATGCTTAGGGTAAACTTAGCGCTAATTATTGAACCTACTGCTCAGTCTATAGTGTTTTGCAGCCTTTTAAACTTTTTTTCTTTCAGGCTGGTTGCGTACTTACTACCAAGGCCCAAGATAGAACTCACAAAGAATAGAATAGAATAGAAATACTTAATGTCATTGTACACAACAAACCTAGCACTGGAAGTACAAGGAAAATATATTGTTTCTTTTCCTCTCCTCCCTTACCTTGTTCTTCTCTTTGTCCCTCATCCTATCTGAATCATACTTTTAACTTTCTTTTTCCATCTTGGAACAGGTTTTGAAAAAATTATACTCCAAATAAGTTATTACTTCTACCAAGGAGGTTGTGTGTTTAGGAATGTGTGTTTATCAGTCTGTCCGTCTGTGTACAGAATAACTTGAAAAGTTATGGACAGATTTAAAGGTGTTTTATCACAGGTGTCCTTCATGCCAAGGAACAATTTATTACATTTTGGTGATGATCCAGATCATAATCTGGATAAAGGATTACTTTTGAAAGATTCGTTAACATTGTGCGATGATTGGTGGAACAAGCAGTTCCCCACTAAACCAGAGGGTGGCAGCAGTGATTATTGGCAGCTTCAGCATCGGACTCAAAAAGTCCAGAGGTATTGCACTGAAAACAAAAACACAACAAAAGGGTTTATTAGCAGAATCAATTGATAACTTATGAACAGATTTTATGGAACATTTCTACCAGAAGTGTGCCTCATGCCAAAGAACAATTCATTTAAATTTGGTAATGATCCAGATCATATGCGGGTTGTAAGTCACAATTTGGGCTTGGCGGAGGTCTGCGGTCTCTGAGTGCCTTTCTAGTTGAATATGTTTTTATGTGATAACTAAAAATATATTTCATTATGAGTCATTACATTACATCTATAACATACTTGTATTGTAACCTATTAATCAATATTATTATTGTTAGGAGTATTTTAGTCAAATTGATAAAATCTTCATAGAAAACCTTCTTATATATTTATATATCTTGTGCTAAAATAAATGATTAACAAATGCACATTAACTGAGCTGCTAACCTATCACTTTTCCTTAGTATTTTCCAAGACCCTCCACATACTTGCGCGTACATGTGCACTGTCTGCAAATTGGCGACTTTATCACGATATTTGGCAACTTTTCAGATCCTCTTGCAACTTTTTTAAGGCAACTAGTTACAAATCTAGCAGTTGTTTTCCAGGAATTGTGTTATTGGAGACTTTGGAAACAATGTAAATATCACGGATCACTCTTAGTTTACTGTTTTCAGCTAGCAGTGAGGGGTGCTGGAAGCCCATTCAAAGCGTTGATAAAGCAAAGACGAGAGTGACTCCCCTCTGTTTTCATACCGAAAATGAGTCACACATGCGCAAAGCCTCCACTGAGCAGTTCTAATTTAAACTTTCACACAAAAATAGTGTCTCACAAAAACTGCTGTGTCATTTTGGAGCAAGGACACATAGACCAGAGAGGTCTGGCTGTAGTCCGTACTGTAGGTGGGCCATATCTGTAGCTTGAGGCCTCAATGTATTGTGTCTTTAGTATTCAAATTGATTCAGCAGACGCCTGATCGAAAGCGAAGGGACATATTAAATCAGTACACCTTCCTCTCTGTGCCTGCATTTCAACAGGTATGATATACTTTAGTAACTGTAGTCAAAATGAGAAGTCATGTCAGTAGCCATCCAATTTTAGTGTTTTGTGGGTGGAGGATGGGGGTCCTCTTTTTTCGCTGCGGCAATAACAGTTGAGAAAAAAATATAAACGGTAATGTGTGTATCCTAGATATTACTCCTACATTTTTTCTTCACAAACGTGCCTATTTATGAAATGAATAAATAAGTTGATGGTTACCACAACTCTATGGTTGCAGTTTTGATCCGGATCTATCCAGGTACCAAAGACAACTCAGTTGCCCCTCTCACCTTCACATTGCTGTGGCTGTGGAATCTGGCCAATCAGAAGGAAAATTATTAATACAAATTCTATATGCTTAAACTCTTGTATTTGCTTAGATTAAAAGTAATAGCTTATGTCTTATCCACAAAATCCATTATCGTACAAAGGTATTCCTGAGTGTCATGGTGCTAAATTCATTTTAGTGGTCATGGCTGTGCACTTTCAGATCTTTTAAATGCATGTCATTGCCCAAATGAATCACTTTTTGTCAGAAATGCAGGGATTCAAACATAAAGCCCACTAGTCTTATATATTATTACTAGTAATTCTGATGATTAAGCTACCTTTTCACCTACAAAAGTTTGTATGAGGTCAAATTCTAATGCTGCCATTTGAAAATTAACAATTATAAGGTAATGCAAAAGAATGGTAAAAACTATCCATGTTAAAAAATAGATAATCACAGCATATTTGTTTACCGGGATAGCGACAACAGCTATGAAACAATAACATTTGTTTGATCTTGTAGCAAGTGGGTTAATTATATAGCCATTCAGCTCTGCAATATGGCACATAAATGGAAGCCGACTGGTGTGCTGGAACATGAGCTTGGCAGGGTGTAGCAACGCTATTAGCAAGCGCTAACATTTTTATTATCAGAAAATAAACTAACCACTGCAAAACTCTGAATGTTATTAACACCTCGCCATCTGGATCTGACACCTGTGAGCAGCCTTCACCATGGCTGAACTGCTAAAAGGCAGTATCTGAAATCTCCTGGCCTTATCTACAGTACTTTCATTCTGTGTCTATCTGTCAGTGTGTGTTCTTCTCTTACTCTTGTTATCTCTCTTTCTTCCTCTTGCTGTTTTTCTTGCAGAAGTACTGATAAAAAGCAAGTAAAGCTTTTTATTATACAATTTCTCACGCACATAATGTATATCTGTAGAATCTGTTACAGCTTTTCAATGTGTCTATTTTTTTATTGTACCATGGATTTAGTCAATGAAATGTTTAGCTTTTGCATGGCTATATTTCAATAGTGCAAGTTAACTGAGACTTCCTAAATCCATTGTAATAAGCAAGCCTCTTCTCTTTTTTTGTCTTTCAATGAACCAATTGCAGGTTTTTTTGACACAGTTCTTCCATCAATGGTACAAATAAAATACAAAAATGCTACTTAAAAAAATAATGTAATATTTGTTCAGTTGTGAACATATGTTTATCAGTTAATATCTATTACTTTTTATGCACATGCTGCAGTGATAGATTTTTTTTTATTCTTCATTTGGATTTACTCTCCCCAACAGATAACCTGTTATCAGAAGCATCACCAACACCTGCTCACTCAGTTTCTTGCCATCTAGTTTCTAACAACCTCTGTTTCAAGCAAATTTCATAAGAGTTAACACACTTTGGTGCAGAAGGAAATAACAAAATCATTCCTCCTTTATTTTACTTTGTGTAGTCCTGTGGAAAATGCTTTTATTGCACAAAAAAGCAAACTGTTTCATTGGATGCATCTCTTATGCTCGACCTAATCTACATGAATACTTACATTCTTTTAGGTTTAGGAGCATTGCAACCAGGAAGCATGAAGGACTCTGGATAGCATTAGAATCTATTTCACATCTAGCTGCACAGGGTTAGTGCGCAAGGAAAGAAATAGCATGCTTTTAGTTTCACTCCGTGTCTTACACCATGGTTATACATTGTCTAAATCTACTTACCTTGGTGTTTCTTAACTGTATGTTAGCGCATATTTGATGTAAATATGTTTTATTCCATATCTGAAAGGAGATTTAAGAGAATAAACAATTTCTCTTTAAATCCATATTGACTTCTAGACAATTAGAGTGCATACACAGTGTTTTTGAGAAACATATGTGGTCACATTTTCGCATTCTCTTTTTCAGTCTATAAATATATAAATCTATTGTAAGAAAAGTGAAGAAAGATCTCATAGATATATACATTATCGCATTATGAGGGGTTGTCATTGGTTTTCTAAATTTATATGTTGGCGCCAGATACACCCATCAGCTCACCTTCCATTGTGTTGATCGAAAGGGTGTCAAGTCTCTCTTAGGGTGAAAATAGTAGCAGCATTACTAGTGTGAAATATTGTCAGGTTTGAAAACTTTTACTTGGAAAAAAAAGCAGTTAACTTGCCTAAATAAATTAACAATTTTGAAGAGTGGATCTGCACCCACACAAGAATCGCTTTCAGTTACTTAATACATAACCAAGCTGAACTTCTTTAATTTTCCAAAGGCTTAGATTTACTAAATCTTGCATCTGCTGCTTTTGATGTGCTGTATTATCATCAGATGCTTAAAATCTTATAACACATAATGGCAGAAGCATTAAATGTCCTGCAGGACTTATTCACCAAAGATTTTGCATGGAAACCAGACACCCCAAATAGTCAAATCATATTCAAGCTGGAAGGATTGTTAGGGCTCAGACCAAATCTGATGTCAGGAGCTTCGTGCTGTAAGGATAGAGAACAAACCATCCCTCACCATGTTTCCTTATAGTAACTTTTCTTTTCCTACGTACATGGAACAAGAAACTTAGAGCAGTTGGGGCATAACTCTAACTGAACTCTGTCCCGACTTAATTCACTTAATACTTTTTTATGTTTGTCTGAGAACCCCCCCTGCACTGTATTCTTTAGTAATGAAGTTGAATTAATTTACCTTTAAGCATTCAATTTTCATCAGAGAAATGTACAACAGTTCCAAATTTAGTTTGAAAGGCAGTTTACTGGTATGTGGATCCTGTGTTTTTTTTTTAGGCTCTCGTGGCCTTTATTTTTTTGTCAGTTTTTGAAAGTAGGCAGACAGGAAATGGGATGAGAGAATGGGAAGACATGCGGCAAAGGTCACCATGCCAGGATTTGAACCTGAGGTGGCCGCTTTGAGCACCAAAGCCTCTGAACATGGGTCTCACACTTAAACCCTGCACCACCATCACACCCAGT
Organism: Cyprinodon variegatus; assembly: GCF_000732505.1. Classification (NCBI taxonomy): domain Eukaryota; kingdom Metazoa; phylum Chordata; class Actinopteri; order Cyprinodontiformes; family Cyprinodontidae; genus Cyprinodon; species Cyprinodon variegatus. The sequence goes on along the minus strand of NW_015150458.1, from coordinate 1,413,659 downwards.
GGATCTGATGTTTAAGTAGATTAAAGCAATTCATTGCCATTTTCTCTTGTGTGTGTGTGTGTGTGTTTTTTTTTTTTTTTTTTGTGAAAATTTGCAGTTTTTCTTTTGTGAGGTGGCATGTTGTCATCGTACGATGAAACAATGTAAATGTTCATATGTAAGGATTAAAACAACAATCAGAATTTTTTTCTATATTTCTACTGGTAGGTTTAAGACTAGATAAAATCTCTGAGAAGAATAATTTTATAGTTCAATTCCAATACAAGACATCTAGCTATGAGAAAAGAAAGTAGATCTACATGTTTTTCTAAGACAGAACACTATGATACTTAACATTTTAGCTGCAGGAAAAAAAAAGTTAATACACTAGTAATAGGACAGCACACTGTTAATTCCTTCAACAGGCCATATCTAAACAATCAGCTTGTGAAATGCCCTTGAACACCTGACAATTTAGCATGCTAATTTCATTCTGTGTTAGGTTTGCAGATAACTATTTTGTTCTGATGGTGTGGATGTTGGTGTATGTTTATGCAGCTAAATGCATCTGTGTTCTACATGGTTAATGCACTTCACTTGAGCCTGACCACAAATCAAAGTGATGGTTAGTGAGTACCACATGAGAGAAGAGAAATGAAGCAGATGAGCTTTGAGATCAAACAGACCTTCCCCCTGTTGAAAGCTCCTCTAGATGGGTTTGGGGGTTGCATAGAGCTACTTAGTGTGTGTCTCCTTTAGTGGAGCCAGTACCGCAACCTCTAAAGAGGTGCTAACACAGAAGTTATTAGGAGGATGAACTGAGATTTGTTAAGTCGCCTTGTTCTTTTATGTTCTATCTGTCCTTTATACTTTCTGTCCTGCAGTACAGAATCTTCTTTCAGAAGAAATCCCCAATATGTCAACTGTTAAAATGCAATACTTTATTGTATGTATTACATGGTGTTTTGTACTTAGATCAGAGCTTGAAGTACTCCAAATCTAGCCGACAATGGGCCTCTGAGGACAGATGAATAGTGGCATCGATAAGAGGGTTCTGTCACAGGGCTGGCTTGCAGCCAGTTTCAAAACTGGATAGTGCAGTGTTGGGCTTTGACAAGACAATTTTTTGTTTAAGTGACAGCAAAATTGTATGTAAGCTCAAACCACAAATACGATACATCTCAAGTTTGTAATTTTAATGTTATATGCCTAATAGAATTATATTATGTCATTTATATACACAGAATCGTTATAACTATTTCTGTTAGCTGTTGATTGTATATCTATTTTTATTTCTTTGGAGGATTATAGTGTCATGTAGGAATTCGCATTGCCTTACAAAACTATTAAAATCTTTGAACTTTTTTACATATTGTCTTGTAAAAAATAGGGACCTTGATTAATACAACTAAGTTTTTATTGTAGACTAAATCAAAGTTGTGTAAATATTGTGACTTAAAAAGGAATTTATAACATTTGTTTGTTGCAGTAGTATGCTGCATAGTGTCTATATTTTTGCAGAATCACCTTTTATTTGGGTTAAGGTTACAAGTTGTTTGCTGGAGGCCCCAAAATGTCTAGAGACTAAAAATGACTAGCCAATCATTATGTAGAAATACCTCAAGCTCAGTCAGATTGGATTCGGAGCAATCTAAACCATTCTATAGTAGATCTGGCTATATGTCTGGGGTAGTGGTAAGACTTGGGAGTGAGGTTTCGCTTACCTTCAAGGCTTCTGCATCTTCTAAATACCTTTTTTTTGTTATCTGTTTGATTTTTTTTCCAAAAATGTTTTAGCTTTTTTAATTTTCCATAAATTTTGGATTGCTTCACTTAGCTTGGCTAGCCAGAGTAATTCATGATGTTTGCATGACACGTACAGAAAGGAGTGGATAGAGCCTGATTGTGAATGCGGGAATAACAGTCAGCAAAAACATTTTAGAACCAATAAGATAACTATGGATGTGACATGAAAACATAATTTTTTTCAAAAAACATCTGATTGTTAAAATTTTAACGATTAAAACACTTTTGCAACATAATAAATGCATGCCCCATTGCAGCTGCAATATGGTTAGACTATTTCATTATGGGCCCACCCTCCATGCTGTGATTGGTCTAAACTGTTTAAGACCAAAACAACAGTCTGACTCTATGGAGTCTATTCTGGGTCAGGAAACATTAATAATCCCTTATATTGCATTTCTTCCTAATTCTCCCATTATTCAAAGTCTCCTGAATAGTTAAATCATCCAGGCTGTTATCTATGGGTGATTCGGCAGTATTTAAATGTTTATAGCATGTCAAATTCCTCAGATTTTCTTAAAATAATAAAATGATCTGTGGTACCCTAGTATAACCCCATTCATCACCAGAGAGGAATGTAATGGTAAGGAAATATTTATTATATGCAGACTTTGATTTTGAATTTAAGAAGGCTTTTTAGAAATTATTTGTGACAGTACCTGTTAAAACCACCAAATCACACTGTTGTGATATTTCATAATATGCTTACACTTGAGTATGAGTTAGAGTTTGCTTGCCAGACTGCACATTTAAGTTTATTCAAGTTTATTATTTATAATTCAGAACCTTTGCGTGGAAGACTGTCCACACAATTTCCAGGCCCCATTTTATGCGTGAGACCTCATATTTGTGGAAAGCACGACCCATATTACATATGAATGCACTTTGACTGTGATTATGCTTTCTTTGAAATAATATCTGCAAAAACACTTTTAAACACATTTTTAAACATGTTCATCTAGGGGGGAAAAAACATTGCCTATAAGCATTATTTAGTTTACCATGATAGTGTGTGACCTCTTCTGTTATTGTCTAATTCATCTATTTCATTAGGAGTTGAGTTTTTGTTTAGTTTGGTGGAAAATTCCAACAGAATTATGTAACTTGTTATTTTACACTGATAGCTGTAATATACCTTGGGATGAATGTTTCTTATCTTGCATATTGTCACAGTGCAGTAAACTCAAAGAAATGAATACAAGGAAAGACACCAAACATAGTTTACTGAGATCTATCTCTGTATGTGGTTCACAGTTTAATAATCTAAAAACACCCTTAAAGGTATTAAAGAGTGTATCTTTGATTAGCTGTGTATCTTGTGAAGGAATTTTGAAGTGTGTGTTGGTTATGAAGGGCGTCACATGTCAGGGGCACTGCATCAAGGAAATTTTATTATATAAATGGACTATGCACAACAAAGACTGCGATATTATCATAATTAAAAGTGAACCCCACCATATGGTGAGAGCAAAGAGCTGTGCATAAACAATTAAACTGAAAGCCTCTCATTGAGCAGAAATACATGAAATGCTAATTTTTAAGCTACAAGAACTATCTGAATTTACACTTTTCCATAACCCTCTGCTTTCCTCATCTTGTGCATGTGTGAGTACTTGGACAGTGCCCTGAGCCCGTTAGGGGTCTACTGTACAATCCAGGAATAGTCTGCTCACGTGGCTGCTCTGTGGGATATGTTCCTCAGGCAGGAAGCTGTTATATGGTTACAGTTATTTTTGTTGTCTGGGGATAGTTTTTACTGCACTCCAGAGGATCAATAGTCATCATAAAAGGACTGCGTCACCCAGTGCCCTCTTTGAGCAGAACACTCCGAATAGGTTATAAAGGTTTGGCTGTGTGGGTATGCAAGTGTGCAAATGTGCATTCAGGTGTGCCATATTAATGACACAAAATTGTGACCGTCCTTCATCTGTGACATTAGTTTTTTTTTTTCTAAGAAAGACAGCCACAATTGTGCTACTATTATGTGTGTAGAAGTGAAGGTTCTGAGGTGTTTTTAGAGAGGATACAATTCTAATCAGAATTTGGCCACACACAGGTTTCAAGCATGTGAAAATTCCAGTTCTTGTCCTGTTGTGATACCCTGCTCTATCTTTCCTCTTTTGTCTGAAAGGCCACACAACATACATGCCTAAGGCATGTCTGCTGACCATCACTGCCAAATGTATAACTTGTCTACACTACACAGACACTGTGCTACTATAGCCCTGAAGCTGGAGTCTGCCTCAAGGGTTTAGTAGAGGGAAGGTTCTGTAATAGCTAATTGGTTCATATGTTTGTGGCACACACGGACAGTGTCAGACTCAGTGCTTTTTGTCCCTCTTTCTCGTCTTTCTCTCTTTTATTTTCATCCTCTTTTTCAGCCAGCTTCAGATCCTGCAGGTCGCCACCCCTTTTGGACCATTGCATAATAATCATAATCGTAATAATTGAACTTTATTAATTTCACACTGGAGAAATTCACCTCTGCATTTGACCCGTCCCCTTGGGGAGCAGTGGGCTGCCATTGTGCGGCACCCAGGGAGCAATGTGGGGTTTAAGTGTCTTGCTCAGGAACCAAGAGCGCAGGCTGTGGAGATCAAACTGGGTACTTGCAACCTTCTCAGAGCACAGGCGCACTTCTCTCAACCACTAGGCCAACACTCCCCAACCAATTTTGCAAGAGCTCATATGTGTAGTGATGAATGTCTACATATGAACAAACAAATAAGTTTTTGTCCCTGCAGTAAGAAGACTGAGTCTTGAGTCAGTTCACATGGTGGCTAAATAAACCTTCTAAAAACCTTTTTTTTTTTTTTTTTTTTTTTACTTTTATTGGATGATTATGCACCACTTTGTGTTGGTCTGTTACATAAAATTCCAACAATCTATATAAAATATTGCAATGTGACAAAATTAAGTAGTGTAAATACTTTTTTAAGGCTTTTATTATCTGTTCTTTGCTTGCTCACTCCACACCCGTGATCTTTTATATAATTTTTTTCTGTTGTTTGTACAAAGACCCTGCAGACCATTTGGCAGATAATCGAAGGTCACTGTGCTGCTCTGTGTGAGTTGCATTCTCTATTTTTCACAAATTGTCTCAATGACAGAGGAGGTAGAGTCTGGTCCAGGTAATTATAGCTTGTATGTGCATGGAAACTAAAATATACACAGGAGCTTCCTCTGTGAGTGTGTGCAGCCAGTCACACTGAGGTGAATCCAACTGAGTTAAAGTGGATGTGATCATGTAGGCCTCATCCTCCCCGATCACAGATTAGGTCCCTGGATGGCTGCAGCCTGATGTTATGTTTATGTGTTTCTCATCTCAGGTTGTCGTCTTATAAACAGGCTCAAACTTTGCCAGTACACTCTTCTATATAGTATCATCCACTTTTTGTCTAGACTCCAGACACTGTTTAGGTGCATTACTAAGTGCAGTACAGTTAATAGGAATTCATTCTATACTGTTTGTGTTTACAAATGGGGGTTATGGTAGCAAGTTTTTGCATGACTGTGTAAAGGTTCATAAAACACTAAAATGCTGTCCCATAAACTTTTGAAAATTTGAGCATTTTTTTGTTCTACAAAAGCAAATTGTACTCACAATGTGAGTAAAGCACTGAGTGAAGATCTTTACCACCGTGTCTATACTGTACCATTTTTTACATTTGGTATTTTTCCCCAAAATCTATAACTGAATGAGGAATAATGTGGCCATACTTGAATGAAGCAGAATTAATTCCTTTGATGCTGTCAAACACAACTGCACATTTTGGCTTTTGATAAAAAAAAAGAAAATACCTACATGAAATGCATTTTGATTGGATTAAACAATTTAGTAAAATGCTTATTTCTTCGTCACAAAAATTATCCCCCCCAAATAGGTGCCTAATAAGCTGGATTGTAATGGTAGTGTGTCTCACATAGGGCATTTTGTGTGACAGACTCTTGTCTACCGTCAAAGCCTTTAAAACTGCTGCATTCAGCCTCCAGCCAGTCATCTCCAGAAATGACCTTCTCTGTAAGGATGGCTGGCCCAGCTTGGCCCTTTCTTTGCTCCAATGCATTAAACATTGATGGATCTGTGAGAGAAGGCTGGAGCCTGTCTTCTGCTGTGGTCTGGCCCATGCCTATAGGAAGTCTTTCCTCTGGCTGCAACATGTCTCCTTTCAACTTCTCTCCCTCCTTCTCCAATTTGATAACGTTTGCTGCTGCTGTGGTTATTTCTGTGTGGTCAAATTAGGCTGTCTGCACCATGCGCTGCTAAGGCTATGGAGATAAACCAAATCTCAAGAAACGAGAGTGATAAGTGTCTGCTACTGCGGCAGCCTGTGGTCACTTGCACAACAGTGAGAGATGACTTCCTGGAAATGACTCTGAGTATGTATTTGATTCCTGTATTCGCATCATTGTGCACTTATGTTATGCATTATGACTTACCACAGAGCACATCTATATGAAAGGAAGTGGTAGGAGACAAACGACGGTGATACTTCCTTTATCTGTGGGTGACTGCATGTTTCAGTGCTGGATGTTCTTAGCAGTATTGTCATATTTCTTTTCTTAAAATTCTACACATGTGTTGTATTAATTAACAAGACAAATGTTAAATAATTCTGAATACTTGTTGATAAAGTTTTCAGAAATTTTCCACAACAAAGTGCTAGTTGTTGAATTATTCAAACCTCCTTGAACCTTTTTCATATTTTCTCACAACCCCACATTCAATGCACTGTATGGGGTGTGATGAGACAGCCCAACAAAATGTGGCACATCATTGTGATGGAAAAAAAAAAAGAAAAAATGCTTTTCAAATTCTCAAAAAAATGTTGAAATAAATGCAGCCTGCAAATGCATTATGTCTCCCCTAATTAGTTAGTTAAGTAGTTCAATTACAGCTTCATATCCTTTGGGGAAAGTCTCCAACTTTGGTGTCCTTTTGTGCTATTCTTCTTTGCAAAATAGCTTAGGCCCAGGCATATTGGATATACCGAGTTTGTGAACATTATTGTAAAAGTCAGGCCATCAAATCTCACTGGCACCTAAAGTTTTATTATACCTCAGGAATTTACTTTGATCCAGTGCAAAAGGTCAACCCCTTCTGGAAGTCTTAAATATTGTGCAGCATCTAACAGGACTCTCTTGCAAAACTACCCCATATTTAGCTTCATCCACCTCCATATCAGCTCTGAACAACTGTTTTGTTCAATAGGATTATCCCCTAGGCATGATGCTGCCACCAACAAATTCAATAGTGGGTATGCTACATCTTGGCTACCTCTCATTAATACTCTAATATCCTGCTTTTGATATAGGTCGTCAGACACATCTTGATATGTTTTCCAGCTGTTCTACATCGTCTTCCTTCTAAGGTATTCAACCAAAACAGTGCTCAGTGATTTGTTTTAAGCCTATATTGAGTATATTAAAGCAAAACTGTGTTACTATGAGCCAGTAGGGGGTAGTAGACCTGTAACTTCCAAGTTTAGACCAGAGAACAACTGGCACACTATGCTCTGTTTTGGAATCCAAGAGCATACTATTCTGGGCCAGCAGTTTGAGAAGTTATGGCGCTTCATGTACTTGTAAAGATGAGGCCACCAGAGAACCAAAAATTGTCTGATCATGTAAGTGACATATTTTTTGGTGGTTAAAAGCAAATATTGGCGTCCTGTTCATAAGTTATAGGAGAATGGAGCAGGAGGTTGATAAACAGAGTGGTGTGGCTGCTGCTATAATATAGATGCTGCGCCAGTCAAGAGAGCTGAGTGAAAAGTCAAAGCTTGTGATTTACCAGTCGGTCCATGTTCCTACCATCATCTATGCTCATGAAATCTGTATCGTCAACTAAATAACGAGATTCTGCATACAAGCAGCTGGAATGAGCTATCTCCACATGGTGGCTGGGTACATTTTTAACAGACAAAAGAGTGCTTGTTGCATTGATGTTTGCTAAAAGTATAATGCATATTTTTACAGGAAGTAGCTCATCATATTCTAACCTCTTGATTCCCTTTCCTTTCCCTTTTTTAACAATAATATTAATTATATATTTTTTTATCTCATTGTTTGAAACATCTGAATCTGTAAATGACTTTATATTTTGTGTATCTTTACAGTGTTTATTTTTTAACATTATACCAGAAGTAAAGATTATGAGTAAGACAGAAGTGCACAGTACACAGTAGCCTTTTAAGGAAATACTCAGCTACTTTTTGTTTTTACCACAATACAAATACCATGAAGTTGTGCTACTCTAAGTCCAGTTTTTGGGTTCTCTACCCATCCACATATACATGTGTTTTGACTTGATCTCTTGATCAGGATCATGTGTGAATAATTGGCCACAGAATGAGTGGAGCATCTAGGTAAAATACTGTTGTTATATCATGTTCATGAATGGCAATTCATGAACATGATATAACTGAAGCTGAAGACTTAGACTTCTATTGTTATTTTCTATATATGGAGTGCATACAAAACAAAATTTCGTTACAGACATTAAATTAACATTTTCAGTCCATATAGTGCAGCAGTGCTCAAATGTAAACAGTGTGGGAGAAGAAAAACAAACATGGTGCCAAAAACGCATTGATATGGAAGTTCAGAGCATTAATATACATGGTGCAATTATGCAGTATTTTTGGTTTGGTGTTATCAGTGTGATCCAGAGTCTGTGACATGAAACAACCACTATTGCTGAAAGGAAACTTCAGAAGTTTTAGCCACAGATATAATGTGGGCCCTTTCACACCAATCTACTACATTACATACCTATGCAAAGCACAGCAATGACGGAAAACTGTAATGCTAATCAATGATTGGGATAATACAGAAGAAAAAGCAGATGGTGTTGAAAACTAAATTCAAACAAAATATTTCCTTATGCTGATGTTAGACTCCTCGGAATGATCAGAACTGTTTTTGTTTCTGAACATTTGTGTACTTAAAATGAGAACCACACGATAATGCTAGCTGGTTTAATCACAGCTCTAGGCCTCAGCAAATGGGGATGAATAAATAAGACTGACTAAATAAATGATCAGTGATTGTTTGGCTCTAAGTGGTGCTGCTGTAGCTTAGTATCCTGATTTAGACAAAGCCCTCAGCCATCCTTCAGTGGAGCTGTGGTCTTAGCGGAAGAGAACTGGCTAAAAAGCCCCATTCTTCTTCATACCTTCAATATTCAATGAGTGTGCTAATTGCACCGTGCTGAAAGAAAGAAAGAAAAAAGGGGAAGGGGGAGTAGTGAGGAGGAGGGATGGAGGCATCTACTTGTTAATGGTCCATGTGGGGCGGGGTGGTTTGAGGGATAAAAAAGGGAGAAAAAGAAGGGGATTTAAAAAGTTAGACGTATCCTCAGGAGGTTCCTTTCTATCTGTTTTTTTTTTATACCTGTGTGTCTCTTAGCTATAATGTTAATGCTCATTAGTCAGTCTGTGTGATATCCGCTGAACTGTGGTAACAGTTAGCGACCATCACCAGGAGCATTCTGGCAAAGTGTGTGCATTGAACAGGTACGCATAGGGCTGTCTTGTTATCAGCCCGGAATGCCTCTCTTTTTTCCTTTTTTGTTTCAACTAAAAATTTGAAAAGATTTCCTGGAATGTATTTGCTCAAGGTGCACCCATTTCTGAAAAATTGGAGGATGCATATGCATTAAAAAGTCTCTGCGTTCATAAAGTGCTAGTACAGCACTTTAGGCTTCCCTCATTCTTTCAACTCTGTTTCTTGCTATTATCTTTTTTATGATTTATAATGCAATGAGTTCATGTAATCATTGGATCTCCTTCTCCTGCCTTACCTGGAATTAATGTATGGGTTGGGGAGGTAACAAAAACTGGAGGAAATTTTTAAAAAACAAAAAAAGAGAGTAATTACAAATAAAGATAAAGCATGGAAAATAAATTCAGTTATCGTTAATCTTTAATGCTTTATACTGTTGAATGTGATACTTCAGAGGATATCATAGCCATATTTTTTATGTTTCAATTTCTGGCTTTGCCAGCTACTTTTCCTCCCCCTTGCAGTCAGCCCTTTTGCTGTCCCATGGCATACGGCACCAGAAATACTGCTGAACCAAAGTTTTTCTCATAAATCATGCCACCCACCAAACAAAGCAATAAAGATGTTTGTTTGCATTATTGAAGGAAATGTATTGCCTTAGGTCAGCTCTCACAGAAGTGGGTGTTTGTATGCAAGTGTGGTTGCTTAAACATCCAATCTTAAAAATACATAGTCACATGTTTTTTTGCTTTTTGGATGTGCTAATGTATTTTGTTGTAAAAGGCTTATTTTGTTGGCATTTAGGAAGTCACAGAAAAAAATCTAAATAATGTAGACATGGTGCTGTGAGGGTGTAAGCATACAGATTCTCAAAATATATGTTTTTCATGGGGGTATGTCAGTATTTGATAGAGTTATATCCCTAAGAATTCATTTCTGTCCCAGTTTTGTCTTTGGTGCAGTTTTAAAACAATCTGTTCCTGCTTTTTATGTTGATCACAAAGACTGTTGAGCTTCAGTTTGGAATAAAGGCTTTTCTTTTTCCCGGGCTTTAAGCTTTTTGTTCCCTTTATCTTTCTCTCTTTCCCTTCCTTACTTCCTTAGTTTTGTTCCCAGCTTCTTTCTATCATCAAAACATGATCAGTACATATTGCATTTGGAATTTATAAGAAGGAAATGCTTTCTAAAGCCTATTCCTTAACCTATATAAGCCACGTAGATCCAAGACAACAATGATTTCAGTATTAAAGCTACATTTAAAGAGATCAGTCATGACATATGATTCTAGTCATAGCTTTAAATGAAAGCTATTTTTTTATCTAAGTTTAACATAAAGAGCTTTATTTTTGGTATTTCATTATTGATTAAGCATGAGTTGTAGTAAAAAATATTAATAATGTGCAGAAAGCTCAATTCCTACAGGGCCAACAATATAAAGATTACTATATATTTACTCAAGCTCGGGTCCTCTACCACAGGCCTGGGAGTATATGTATACTACCGTTCAAAAGTTTGGGGTCACATTGAAATGTCCTTATTTTTGAAGGAAAAGCACTGTACTTTCCAATGAAGATAACTTTAAACTAGTCTTAACTTTAAAGAAATACACTCTATAGATTGCTAATGTGGTAAATGACTATTCTAGATGCAAATGTCTGTTTTTTGCTGCAATATCTACATAGGTGTATGGAGGCCCATTTCAAGCAACTATCACTCCAGTGTTCTAATGGTACAATGTGTTTGCTCATTGGCTCAGAAGGCTAATTGATGATTGGTAAACCCTTGTGCAATCATGTTCACACATCTGAAAACAGTTTAGCTCGTTACAGAAGCTA
>NW_015150458.1:1393363-1401609 GCF_000732505.1 Cyprinodon variegatus | reverse complement strand
AGCTTGACCGTGTGATACGCAAGAAGTGCCCATCCAGCCAATCCAACTTGTGGGAGCTGCTTCTGGAAGCGTGGGGTGCGGTTTCTCCAGATTACCTCAACAAATTAACAGCTAGAATGCCAAAGGTCTGCAATGCTGTAATTGCTGCAAATGGAGGATTCTTTGACGAAAACAGAGTGTGATGTAAAAAAAAAAAAAAATCTTATTTTAAATACAAATCATTATTTCTAACCTTGTCAGTGTCTTGAGTCTATTTTCTATTCATTTCACAATGTATGGTGGTGAATAAGTGTGACTTTTCAGGAAAACACGAAATTGTTTGGATGACCCCAAACTTTTGAACGTTCATAACTATGACTACTCTACTCTACTCTACTGTACTCTTGGGATAATCTGTTACTGTTCTTTAAGCTGGTCTTTCTTGGAAAGAATAGGCCAACATTTGGACCAGTTTAGTCTATTCATAAAAAGATTATATGAAATTATAGATTAAACTCTGGGTCCACTATAAGGCTGTGAAGGAATTTAAAAAGTACTAAACAATCACAAAAGTGTTGTCATAAGGGGAAGGGTGCTCTCTTGGGTGCTTTAAAGACATTTAAGGGATAAATGATTTGTTTGCCATCTACCTACCTTCAAACTTTTTATGATCCTGTTTATTTCTACTCCTGCTGCCTTTTTGTCATTCAATGAGTGATAGTGAATGGCTTCCAAGAGGATGCAGCAGACTGAGGGGGTGAGAAACTACCTTCTTTTGTTATCTTAACACCCCACGGCACACAAGAGACAACCATTAAACATCCTGCGGCACACTTGACATAAGCAGACTCCACTGATATGTAGGGACCTGAGAGTGACATGGTTGGTTGAGTGTGCTGCATCCTGGGCCTGGCAGCTTTATGAGTCCAGAGGGACCATAAAGTAAAAGGGGGGCGTCAGACCCACTGATGCTCGATGAGCCAGGGTTGGAACAGTATAAGGGACCAGTGAAAGGGTGTCTGTTTGGTAAAAGTTCTATTTGAAGAATTGCTGAAAATTAATGAATGTCACTTTCTTCTGAACAAGTCTTTAATTTATGTAAGCAATAATAAAAGTCCAAACACTGAATAAAATGTACTTTACTTCATGAAAGCAATAACTGAATGCATACAAGCATGAGCACAATGAAAGGGACAACTATTTCCTGGTTTTACATACCTGTGGCATGTCTGGTCCTGATGCTCCTTCTAAGCAGCCAGTTCTTTAGATGACAGTGGGCAATTCTGTAGGACTTCTATCAGTGTTTATACAGATACCACTTATCTCTCAGGCTTCTAAAATACTTCACATAAAAAAAAAAAACATAATACCTGCAAAGGATGTTATGTGTGAATTCCAGTTGGTGAAATATTTAATTTCCAAATGTTCCACTGCAACTGATTATGCCAGCTAACGCCAGCATATCTCTAAGGAATCTATTGGAGATATGTCAGACCAAACTAGAAATATAGGGTTTGGATTTGCTAACCCAGAATTTGTGGTAAATTAATTTCTCAGTGTGAAGCAGCCAATTAGACATAGCTTTTTTTTTTTTTTTTTATAGAAGCCGCCTAAATCCTGCTTACTGTGTTTGATAAATGAAGTTCATAGTTTATGATGAGTGCACTGGGTGAACTCTATAAAATAAATTTATACTCATTGAAATAATTGGACGTATACATAACTGATTTATTAGAATTGCTTTATTGTCATAGTACATTGTATTACGTAAACAAATGCAACAAATCATTATATTTAAACGGACATCTATTGGTGAATAGTTATTTATATATTTATAATTGCTAATTTTGGCTAGTAGTATTAGTAACGTCTTATGTGTCCACCATTGTGTTTACAAAATTGTCAGTTAATGATGGAAATGGTTGTTGAACATGAACAAAAGAATTCTACTCCTTAAGAAAAACAGCTGTCCGCCTTTCCTAAATTTGATAGCCACAATTAGGAAGAAATCAATAGAGGGGGGATTTCCTGAAAAGTACTGTAATTCAGGGCCAGCTTACCTTCTCAGGTTGGTTTCTCCCTTAAAGTGAAAAAGTTGACATGAAAACACAGAAATAGATCCATACGAGAGTAAGAGATGTTCTACAGGTGCATAAAAGCAATGATCATGCTTGTGACATAGTGGGGGTTCCTATTTATGTGGAGAGTAGTTTAGGGGATTGTTTTTGTACAGTAAATATAATTTACGACAAAAGAACATTTACTGAACAGTTATTATTAATAATCAGATTAATAAATTGTGCAACTTAGCAGGCTCGTTTAAATATTGTACAAAATGTGCATCTTTTCTCAAATATAAAAAACAAGAACATACTAGTCAAAAGAATGAGGAAGCTGTTCTAAAACAGCAGGGATGTTTGCTTAAGTCATTGATGGTTATAAAAATACTCTATAACGCCTGCTAGGAGAAGGGCTCAGCAATAAAGCTTTTTTGCTCATTTAGCATCCACCAAATTTTATTTGAAGTAGCTCTCCTGCCCTACCAAAGCTTTATCCATAGGGTGTGAAACATTGTGGAACGGCAATGTTAATTTTGCTGGAGTTCTTCTGGCCAAAAGGGGCATCATTGACACCTCTGTCCCCTCCTGTTGAGTTTATCTAATCCTTTCCTTTCAGCTGTACATAAACGGCAACAAACTGCACCACTAGTGCCACAAAATAGTTAAATGTATGCATAGACAATTGTTAATTCAATTAAATTCTTTCCAGGACATTGTTTGATAGTTTTTATATCAAAACCTAAAGGGACTAGGCTGTATGTTGGTTTGTGAGGCAACCAGCCAAAATCAATGTCAAAAACATGGGAGTCTATGACAACGTTGACGTCTCTGTCGAAAAAGGTTTCCCTTTGTATGATTGAGTGTTTCCTTGACATACTCTGGCAGTAAAGTGTGAATCATCAGTTGTTTCATCATCCTCAACACACTCCTCCTTCAGGGATATGGGACGGGGGTTGCGACCGCTGCATTCTTGTTTTCTAGTAATGCGTGAGCCGAGTAAGACAAATGTGCAACAGTCACATCTCTCTGTCTTCTAAACGCCCCGCCTCTGGTTCTCTGTCACTGTCTTGATCTCTGCTTAAGGTTGCATAAGCTTACATTTTATTTCTTAAGAACCTGGTAATATGAGAAATTGCTTTGTGTGATTGGTATATTGCTATATTATAGTCTTATTTGGATTAAAATTATAAACAAAACATTTTTATAAAAAGGCATGAAACAGAAATTAAAAGTTTAAAACGATACTTTTAGCAACTGAAAATCTAGTTTTCTTGTCAAAATCTCCTGAAGCTCATATGCAGAAGGCGTAGGGTGGTGGTGGTTGGGGGGCTTGTTGGGGCAGGGTCTATAAAAAAACCTGTGGTAAAAGTGGTCACACTGAGGTTCACAAAGTGTGAGAGTAAGAGCGCTGTAGTGTTTATCTGAGCTTGGGTATAACAACAGGCACAAACCAACATCCGAGAGGAGCCGAGAAAACAGAGATAGAGAGAGAGAAAGAGAGCAAGACAGAGTGGGAGGCAGGCAGTAAAGTTTCTGTTGCATAGATAGCGTTTCATTTGTCACCACCTCAAAAGTCACCGGAATGTGAGACTACTGCAGCTTCTGCCACTGCTTTGCAGTAGAAAAACACAGACTCTGTACATCTAAAATGCCTGCTGACATGTTCCACTGAGCAGGCTTTCATAATGAATGTTGGTTTTCAGCAAACTGTCTTGACGATGCATTAACAGGATTTATTGCATTGGTATGTGGTGACCCGTGCTCTCTGCTGTTAGGAACAAAACACTAATGCATCCGGTTCCACCAATGTATGATGCAGGAGGGTGTTTTACTCATACTTTTGATTTTCGACATTAAAATTATAAAGTGAACGGTAAAAATGGGGAGTGATATGAAACACTGTGTCTCCTTCATGTAAGCGAATGGTTGTACAGGTATTCAAAATAGCATTAGAAAGGGGAGTTGTATTTGTTCCAAACTGCCAGCACAGTGAAGCTGACAGCATATTTTAATGCGTCCTATTGCTATTTAGCTAAATATGAACTTTTAATTTATGCAAGCAAAAAGAGAATTAGCAAGAATTTGAGTAAAATTTGATTTGTACCTTCATTACACTCCCCTCTGTATCTACCTGTGTTTAAAAGCCAGTGGAACCAATCCTACCTTAGGTATATGATGTTACAGCATTAACTTTTTATGTACCTAACATTGTAGCACATAATTTGCACGACAACCCTTAAACAACTGCTATTTAATTATTATAACAATGTCCCAATAAAAACACTGTTTAATGTGACACTATGTCTGCACTGATGATGATTTTTTTTTTTTCAGTTTTACATGACCAATATTTCAACTGAAGGCAGAAAGAACTTGTCATGCAGATGAAAACTATATATTTTACATGCATGATCCAAATGCACATGCACCAATTAAATTTAGTGCATAAAAAGTATTAGACATGTTTTATAAAATGTGACACACCCTGGTGTTCCAGAGTCTGCTTTATGTCCTCACTTTTGACTGGAATAGGATTTTCAGTAGACCAACAGAAAGCAAGATCCAAAAGAGAGTGACAGCAAAAGAAACATATGTGAATTAAAGAGATCAAATTAATAAACAGAGGTAACACTGGTTCACTCACTGCTAAAATTAATTGAGAATATAGAGAAAAAAAAGTATTGCTTTCAAAACAAAATGATTTGAACAGGTGTTTTAACTCTGTGATAACAGGGGATTGTCTATACTTACTAGTCTTTATTGGTCCACTTGATCTGTCAGAGATTGCAGATGAAAGGATGTTTATGGCTACTGTCCCAAAAAAAGATTATTTGCATTCAATTTCTGTATAAAAGAGTCTTCAGATGTCTACTTTCTTGTCATGTAATTGTGTTTGTTCATTTATGGTATTTTATTGTCCGATATGAGGCACACCTTCAAACCATTACGGAAAGTATAGTGTCTCTTTCTTTTCCTTCCTGCCACAGCCTACAGCAGCCATCCATATCTTACCATAACCCCAACACAGCTCTCTGGGTGAATATATTTGTCAGGCCACGCAGAATGAAACACTGTTTCCTGTTTAGTTGTCCAAGTTGTTCCAGCTTTCTATTAAAAACAGATCTTATGTGCTTGTTTAACTTTGACTCTACTTAATCTAAAACCATTGTTCCTTGTTTGCTTTACTTCAGCCACAGGACGTCATGCTGTAAACTAACATTGCAGAGATGGCTGCAAAATAATTATTTCAGAGCATTTGCATAATTTAAAATATAAGTGTTATAGTAATTTATCTTGTGCAACTGAGACCTTGCAGCATCTCTACACTGACAGTTTAAATGGCCTGTAGAGTTATATATACCGTATTTTCTGGACTATCGAGCACACCTCACTATAAGCCGTGCCCAATAAATTATTTGAAAAAATCGGAAACTTACATATATAAGCCGCACCAGGCTATAAGCTACTGGCATCTACTCAACTGTCAACTGTCTAACCAGTAGGGGGAGCTCTACATATAGCTACTGGATTAGGGATGAAGAAAAATACGACCTCCCATTAGCTGTTTGCTCGTGTTAGTAAGAGCTTCTACTGAAAAACTGGGCTTTGTTGGCACTTTATTTTAGCTCTGTAGGAGATGAGTCCAGTCTCTTCATTGGTTCTGCAGCGTTAATGCAGCAAATAAATGTCAAAATGTGTGAATTCAGGACACTTGTTCTACGTTGTGCCTGCTGCTTGCCTGTTCTTGTGCTAAATGAAAACTAGCCCCTTATTAAACGGCAACAAACTACTCAAACAAAACAGACCCCTTATATAGGGTTGAAAAGTGCATGTACTTCTTGCGGAAGACGAGGAGAGCCGACCTACCCCCACCCATCCTCACCACCTTCTGCAGAAGCACCATAGAGAGTGTTCTGACCAGCTGTCTCACTGTGTGGTGTGGAGGCTGCAGAGCCTCAGACTGGAAGAAGGTGAGAAGAGTGGTGAGAACAGCAGAGAAGATCATTGGGGCTCTTCTTCCCTCCATTAAAGACATTTCATCCCAGCACTGCGTGTCCCAAGCCCGTAACATTATAAATGACCCCTCACACCCCCACCATGGACTGTTCTCCCTGCTGCCCTCTGGAAAGAGACTTTGAAGCACCCGATGTAGGTCCAGCAGACTCCAAAACAATTTATTCCTCACTGCCATTAGACTGCTAAATGTTATGTAAAATGGGTATAAAAAGTTCAAGTCTAAGTCTCATTCTTTCATTTGCAACTTCAACTTCCCCCCTCTGGTGCTTAGGAAAACTCCACAGAAAAGCCACATCTTCTTACAAGCCAGCTTGTAGAGACTGAGTCTCATGCTGGCTAAGGGAGCTAAATAAGCCCTGAAAGTTTTTTTTTTTGGGACTAAAGACCATGTAGAACTGTGCCAGCCATGTTGAGATCACATCAATGTAATGACTTAAGGGCTGGTTATATTGCCGCAGCAGTGTGTCGCAGTGGGCTTGTCGCAGGTATGACTCAGATATTTTTGATTTATACCCAATTTTGATGCATGGACTGCGCTATGTTATTCCATGCTACAATGCAAGAGGAACAATCACAAACTACCTGTAGGTCTAGATACGGCCGAGGTGGTGAGGAAGTGGAAAAACGCAAGAGGCAAGTTTGTGCGACAACAGAGGGACATGAGGGTGAAAAAGAGCAGGGTGGAAAAGGGGCCCCAGCGTTCTCGCGCACCTCGCTTTTCTAGCTGCTCCATCTTCACGAGTCATTTTCACGATAGAGATCATACAAACAAAACAAGTTGGTAAGGTACCAAACAGGAATTATGCATAGTGTAGAGTGGATGTAGATTTGACCAATCAGAGGCCTCCTGTCTGTGGCACTCTCTGCGACCACCTACAATTTATGAGAGGTGCAACAGAGTGTCTGCAGAAGGGGTGGGGGCATATCTGCTTTAACTGCAACACACACGCAGACGACCTGGTTTCTCAGTATAAACCAGCCTTCAGTGTGTTACAGGCAACATAAACTTAGATAACATTATCCCCACCAGAAGAGTGAAATGCTTCCCCAGTAATAAACTCTGGATTACAAGTAACCTGAAGAAACTGTTAACCAAGAAAAAAAAGAGGTTCCAGAAAAAGAAACAACGAATAATTGAGTTTTCAGAAGCAAATAATGTCAAAATAAGGAAAGTAAGGAGGTAAACAGGAAGAAGCAGGAGAGCAGTCTACAGCAGAACAATACCAGAGATTTTTGGTCAGGGAGGAAAAAGATCACGGGCTTCAAGCAGGCGGAAGGAAGTCTGGACAGGGCCAATGAACTTACCACATTTTTCAATAGGTTCAGCTCAGCATCAAGTTCTGCATCCTTCTCTCCTGACGACACCGAAGCTTCTCTGATACTGCTGCAATATTTCATTTTCCATCTCTATGAACCCTCCTGCTTCTATTCAAATCAGAGGATGGCATCTCTATAAACAAGTTAATAAAGAAGCCTGGCTCTGTTCAAGAAACTCCTCTAGAACTTTGGAGATGATTTAACAAAAAACTATTCATAAAATGGAGAGCATTATGGACAACAATGAGCATCCTCTTCTTTAGACTGTTGAACAGCAACAGAGTATGTTAGTATGTACACCAGTCTTTACATAAGACTGTTGTAAGACAGACTGCTACAGAAGATCTTTCTGGCCTAAAGTTATCAACATCTGCAACTCATTGATAAAAAGCCAATGAGTTACTACAATATTTCATCTCATTTTAGGATCAATAAAGTATTTTTGAATTTGAATTCAATATAGTTCGGTTAAAAGCACTACAAGCAGCAGGAGCAGGTACAAGGAACCTTAAAGGTATTGTGGAGGATTTTCGTGATTTTTTTTTTAAAAGAACCACCCTCTCCACTTTAAAAAAGAATGCACATGCACAAGCCCATTTCTCCTTGTGCAGGTTCTGTTTAAAAGTTGCTCTTCACATAGCCCACACAAGCCCCTAGATCCTATGTAGTGGACTATATAGCAGACACACTTAATGCTGCGTTCACACCGGGGGCAGCTGGCGCGACAGAAGCAGCGAGTTTACATGCAAAGTCAATGGTTGACGTGGGTCAAGGCGCAGCAAAAGGTCCTGCGGCGCGTTTTGAGCAGCAGACGCAGCGCGTCTGAGCAGCTGAAGCAGCGCGTCGGGTGCGTTTTGGCATCTGACGCGCGTG
>NW_015150458.1:1383153-1391863 GCF_000732505.1 Cyprinodon variegatus | reverse complement strand
TGTATAAGAGACAGTCTAAAAAGATTAAAGAACTGGAGTTATAAAGCTTGGATACACGTTACTGCAGAGCAACGATTCTCTAAAAAAAGTGAGTGTAGAACTGTTACTATCAAGCTTAATGGAAAACTATCTAGCCCATTATGGATAGGTCTTTTAGGACAAATCCTCTAAGAGAACAACTTTTAAAGCATTACACTGTCAAACATATCAAACCCACCTCTGTTAGCATCCCCCTTCCCATTGAGCTCTATGCTCCCTGTACTCCCTCCCTCAGTGAGCAAAGCCGTTTACTGCCTCAGGCAAGGGCTGGGAACAGAGGAGCAAAGTCAGAGCAGAGTAACAAATTTAAATCACCGCCACTGTCTCCACTCAGAACACCAGTTTCCCTGTGTGAGGGCAGGCAAATGTGAGCTTAACACTCTAGCCTAACTCACTAAGTCAACCCCCCAACTTTGGCCTCAAAATTATAATTTTAAAGAAAAATGTTGAAGCTTTTTGGAGCAACATAGGAAAAATAAGATATTAGTCTTTGATGTGACCACAGCTGGAAAGAGTATGGATGAGAACTGCTTTCCTTCTGTCTCTTCTCTGTCTGTCACAAAGGGTGGTTTTCACCACAATGCATATATATTGTCCTTCTGGGAATCATAAGGCCAACTTCTGAAACAAGTTGGCAAATCAACAAATTGGCCACCACAAAGAATCTGACTGCCAGAAAAAAAAGTTTCAGGAAAAAACAAGGCCGGTTTTTCCTTTTATATTACAAAAAAAAAGAATTCTCACTACAGGATTTTTATTCAAGCAATTAAGTCTGAGGGGTGTAAAGTTGTATCTACCATTTTATCTTCATATTTAGATGTACATTGTAAGAGCTTAGCGGTGCATCCGACACATGAGAACTGTTTCACACAGCTCTGCACTTCCGTTCTCACTTAAGGACAAGCCCCATTGATCGGTTGGGATATGGGGCAATAAGCCTTGTGTGTTTTTCCATGACTCCCTCCACCGCTGAAACAGACTGATGTTCAGGGTTGCTATGACTGAGATTGCTCAAGCCACTGATTGACATGGCTGGATAAGGGATCATGTGTCTACCCTCAGTGCCAGCGCAGCTAGAAGTGATAAACACTAGAAACCTGATCCAGAGACAAGAGACGCCTTTACCTCCGACAGAGCTCAAACTTAATGCACTTCTCTTCTTCTTGGCCAAGTCCAGATTTGCCAGGCTCGCTCATTCTGAGTCCTACACATCCTGGCCATACTGAGGTCAGTGGAAGTGGGATTGATTTTTTTTCAATCCTCTCCTGATTTGCTCTCCCTTTTAACACTTGATTTATATAAAACACTAAGAACTGCAATTTTTTTGTCTCTACCTTATTTTAAAATGTAGTATAACTCAATACTTATTTTGCACCTACAGGACCTGGGTATTCTTTTGGATCAAAATATTTATGAAAAGTTTTTCATTACTACTTTATTTTTTGCTACTCTTTGCAAATAGTTCCACACAGATTCCCTGGTCCCTGTCTTTGCAATAATGGCTATGTAAACATGGAAAAGTAATTTGAATTCTAACAAAGTGGAGATTAGCTGGTGACAGTTTGTGGCATGGCCGATTATTCCTAAAATAATCCTGTTTTGATATGCATCTGCGTCCCGACAGGGATTTTCAATTTGTTTTTCCATTGCTGCATGTAAACAAGCTCTAGTGTCTCCTTATCGTTGTGTCGCATGGACAAGGAAAGAGCATATGCCTCCCTCCCCCTTCCTTCCCCATCTTCTATCTCACTACACAACCTGCCTCCTATGGCTTACATCTGGCTGGAGTCACTTAGCAGCCCCACCTATCTGGGTTTCAACAAGTCTTTATGCATGTAACTGCAAGTCATTTGCAAACATAAAGTCCCAGAAAAAGCTCCTCTAATTCTTTCCTGCTTGAGAGATTCTATAGCCTATTTGCCTATTGGCAAATTTGCAACATGGCAAAATGGCACCCTGTCTGCTAAAAAAAACATCCTTCCCCTAGTCCAGGGCCAATTGACCCAAATTCAATATATTTCTAAAGCACATTTAAACACAGGGAGTTTGACAATGAGCTTTATATAATAATACCACTAAATGTGACCAAAGCTTACCTAAGATAAATCTCTGACAGTGTTTGATGCTTAGAATGATGATTTCACAATGTGACTGTTGCTGGGACGTATTTCTACTGATCAGACAATAGATATTTAGCTGCTGCTTGAGATGCACCAAATGAGGATTAAATAGCAAGGATGAATGCAAGGTGTTCTGTTTTCAGGATTTTATTAGGGGGGAGTGGTGGCGTAGTGGTTTGAGCACTATGCTTGTGCTCTGAGAAGGTTGCAAGTACCTGATTTAATCCTCACAGCCTCCACTCTGGGTCTCTGAGCAAGACCCTTAACCCCACACTGCTCCCCAGGCTCTGCACAGTGGTAGCCCACTGCTCCCTAAGGGGATGGGTTGAATGCAGAGAGTTAATTTCTCCATTGTGAGATCAATAACGTTCAGTTTCTATTATTCTTTATGATCCAAAGCTACTAGTGTATAAAATCATCACAGTAATCATCTCAAAAATGTAATGTTGTTATATTGGCTGCTAAACTATTTGCAAACATGAAAATAATATCAGTAATATTTTGTGCAATGTAGGCTAAACAAAAAGATTTATAAATTAGTTTGTAATCTATAATGGCTTAATTTATTTACTATTATAATAATCTGCTACCACAGCAATTTACGGTATATAAGGGAGAGAAATTTGGTTAATGAGGAGCAGGACATGTTTCTCATGGACGAAATCTCCCCCTAATCTGTGGGTTCCAAATGGCGCTGCCCTATCAAATAAGAAAAAAGTTAACAATTTTGGATGCTCTATCTGTTAAAAAAAAAGTAGTTGGTCAGCTGATCCAAAGTCCCTTGAGGAAAAGGAAACAGCCATAGATGGCATTTTGCAAATATAACCATTGAATCATATGATCTCATAAATAGGACTCCCTTAGCTTTAAATGTTTTTAATTGCAACAGTACTTTCCCGTTAAAATAAAGTATTTAAGTATAACCTAAATAAAAAGCAACTGCATACACACCAAAAGTAATAAAGTTTAACTGATCTAGTATCAATTACGAACTGAGACTCTAATATAGGTAATGCCTCATTAAAAACCTGAAAGGGATAACAGCAGTTAGAAAACCTCAATTGATAAATATTTGCAATGTTATTGTCAAATAAAAGTTAGACAAAACTGGCTTTTTTTGTAGATTCATTTTGCGTTAAAATCCATTTTCATTTAAATTACTAATCCTCCTTAAAAATAGTTTCTAAAATTTGCAGCTTTATAAAGATTAATTTTACGTATTGTGTATTTTAGAAAACAAGGCAGCATTTCAAATGCTGAGATGGTGAAACCATGTTGACAGATTTTACCTTTTAATGCAAGTCAAGCTTAAAAAAAATTGTTTAAGTGTAATTTTAATCAAACTGAAAATTTAATAAAATTCAAAATCAGTATGAAACTCAAAATATGGCACAATATCTAGATTTAAGCCCACAAAAGCCTGGCCGGATGTTGGCAGTGACTCATTTGCACAATGGTGGGCTGTGACTGGGGAGGTTAGGCTGTGGTCACTAATGTGGCTGAAGCAGGTCTTTTTTACAGAAAGAGATAACAGGCAGAGGTGAATGTCTAGTCCATGCTGACAGTCTAGATCAATCAGGGACAGATCACTTACAAGCAGCGATCATTACAACCCCACCCCTGTGCGCAGGTGGAGCCATGCGGTGACTTACAGAACCACAGAGATGTGTTGGTCTTGAATGGACCATGGCCTTGCAGTTTCTCGCTTTTTCTTTGCCAAATGCATTATAGAATGTCGTTGTTAAGCTTGGCATTGACTTCGAGTTTCATGCAAGAGTTTGTTTCTCCAACTGAAAAATTGCATGATTGATGAAGCTTCTCTTTACATACCATTAAAGTAGAATAATAAAAAAAAAGGATACAGAGTGGCCTAGCTTTCAGTGCGAGACACATCTATATCCTCCCCTCATTAATCTGCTCCAATATATTCACTGCAAAGAGCTGTTTTCCTGGGGAAGAGCAAGCGGGCCTTAAATTACAATACAGAAGAGTGGAATCATTACTACCTTTAATGATCCCAATCTAATTGAAGCATTAATTTAAGCAAAGTCTCCTGTGAGGATTATTCATAACTGCTTTTTAATTTAGAAGGGTGATCAGCAGAAAAATTCCCACATCAGAGGCAAGGTTTTCTTGTCTGTTTTTTTTTTCCATCTGTTTGTTTCAAAGCAGTAGGGATATACAAAACAAACATAATGAAGCTCAGTCAGTGTATTGGTTCTGTCTAAAATGGCAACCAATATGTTTTTTTCTTTTTTTGTGTGAGTGTGACTGAGCAGTGTCCCTGTGAAATCTGTTTATTTAAACTTAAATTGGTGCCACTGCTCAAGAAACTCCTTTTTTGTACATGTTAAGTCTGAGTAGCTGCAAAAATAGTTTACAGCTGTATTGTTTTATTACAGAGAGAACCGCAGTATAATAGGACAAGACCTGCAACCCTTGCTCTCTGAAATCAAATTGTTAAACAGTGGGGGGGGGTAATTGGAAATAACTATTTATTATAGAACTTCTTATAGAATCATAGAAAACTGATGTAGCCAAATGGGAGAAATCAGAACTCATGAGACAAAATCAATTTATTTGTGATTTATCTAAAGCAAATAAATAAATAAATAAATAAGAAAAATCAAGGAACAAGTAAACATATCTATGTGCACAACCTAAAACAACCCCACACATGCACGCATGCGCATGCCCTGAGGCATTGAGTCACACCAGTAATGATACAGTCCCCCTGTGGCACTAGAACCGGGCATGACATGCCATCTGGAGAAAGGAGGAGTGTTTATAAGAGGGTTGTTGAATGCGAATTGTACATGCTTTGACCGTACGGCTGACCATCTGGCTTGGCATGCTTTGTAACAGTAACTTTGAGCAATCCTAGAATAGAGGGAAGCAGAGGAGATGGATTGAAGGAAACTGAGGGCTGTATGGCTGAATCGTTGAAAACAGCCAGAACAAGGTGGCACCAATTGCGAGTGTATCTTATATCTTGTTGTATTTGTCATTCTTTTCTTACTTTTTACTTTCCTGCACTCAAAAGTACGGTAAAACTTTTCAGTGCTTATATTATGCTGTCTGTGCCTCTAAAGTGGACATTCCATTTGCATAAGAAATATTGTTGTGATTTGAACATACATGTTAAATGTTTTAGTTTTTTATTTGTTGTTTTCCCTCAGTTTTGAGTCCTATATAAGAATAAGCAATGTTGTTTGTGCATTTGACTCAGGTCCCTGCCTTGCTGTATCCTGCAGAGAATAAGCAGGAGCGATTAGAATAGAGCAAACATACCCCCTTGTCCCCTCCTTTCTGGTTCTGAGGCACAGCACAGGCTCCAGTAAGTGGCTGCCCCGTTGAATGAGAGAGACAATCCAGAGGAACATTTTAAAGGATGATGCAAATATTAAAATCTAGCTAAAGATCAGGGTCTGGAGAAAAACAATACTTAATGCTAAAAAGTCCAGAAATTCGGACTTTGTGCACACTTCATCAACTCCCTAAAATATTAGTGTATCAAAATCCTGGTATCATATTGTTTTTTTTAACATGCACTTTTTTAACATGCACTTTCAACATGCACTTTAGGAAACACATTAGGAGATCCTATTACAGTGGCAGAGTATTATATTATATTATATAATCTGGTAGAATCAAGGCAATGTTGTATGACCCTTGGCAGTGTACATAAAGTGTAAATTAGTGAATTTGAACTGATGGGGAGCAGCTCTACCCAGCAAATATTGAACCTGCAGACAATGTTTGTCAAACATTACCTTTAAAGTCTAGTGAATGTTGCCGAGAAAAGGTCAGTGAAAGGCTTCATCCACCACCAGGGAACATTCGGCAGATGCAATGGAAACATCAGCTGGCGTTTAAAATTTACATTGCTGTATTATTCCTACAGCAGTGGTCTCAAACTCCTCCCAGTGTCCTGAAACCTTTAGTTGTGATCCTTGCCCTTCAGACTTGAATCAGTTGGCTAACCTACTCAGAGGTGTCAAGTAATGAATTACAAATACTTCGCTACTGTACTTACCGGTAAGTACACTTTTTAGGTATATATACTTTACTCCATTACTTATTTTTCTTCCTGACTTCTACTCATTATATTTTCACACAAGTATTTGTACTTTCTATTCCTTACATTTTTAAAACAAACATTATTTGTTACTCTTGGCTTTGGTTTACTGTAGAGGTAACGGATTAGCGGACCGCGGTCTGGATCCGGGCCCAAACTGATTTAAGACATTTATAAATTATCACATGTTGTCTGAGGACAGTTTCTAAATGTCACTTGCACCACTTCTCCTGTTACCCCAAAATCCCACATCCTCCATCATTGCTCTGCCCCGCAGCACTCCAGACCTCCTGAGCAAAGCAAAGCCTACAGCCTCGGCTGTTCCTCCCAGATTGCTAGGCTCCGACTTATCCTCTGTGCATTAGGAGAACATGCGCTATATTATCGTTAAATTCAGGAGCAAAACATGCAGAAATGAGCGCTTCATTTAATATGACATACTTAAAAAATCCCCATCAGCATCCGGTATATGTTTGGTTTCTGAAGTAAATGAGAAATCTACTTCATGGTATGTTGAACTAATTATTTGCATCCAATCAATAAATAAACGGTGTTAGTTTTTTTGAAATATATAAGAATTATGCTCTAATTTGTAGTTAACGATTTGTTGTTACTATATTTTAATTTCACAAACCGGATTTTCTCACCATTCTTTTTTTCTGTTTGGTGCAATTGCAATAGCGGATCTTGACCTTGCCGGACCGGAGCGCAGCCTGAACATTTAGAGTATGTTTGGCTCAACCTGCTGCTGTGAAGCAGGATTCTCCACCATGAACATAATCAAAAATAAATATGGATCCAGGCTCAAAATGAGCACCTTGATATGTGCTTGAGAATGGCTTTGTCGCCGTTCAAACCCAGGTTTAAAGCCTTGCAGGGTAGCCTAAAGCCCACGGCTCTCATTAAGCCATAAAAAAGGAATAAAAATAAAAAAAACAGCCAGTGCAGGTGTTTTAAAAAAATATGTGAATCAGGAAATTGTCTATATACCAAACTGAAAGATTGTTGTTCTCCACTTCAAAAAAACACTTTAGATTTTAAAATGGAAAATTTGTATATATTTTTTTATTTAAAAATTCAATGTATAACATGAATGCATAAACACCTCATTTTATTTCAGTGTTAAAATCTGTTTAAAGTAAAAGTTCATTAAAAATGTCTCCAGACCTTTACTGGTTGATAATTTTCTATATTCAGACCCCTTTGATTTTTAATTGGTTACCCCTGGTTTAATTTTTATGAATATTTATTTTACCTCATGTGCGCCATCCAATGCAGATCATTGGCGCCATCCACATCTAGTGAAAATGAGTGTAATTGGATAAATCATATAATGCAAACAATCATCAGTTAGCTAAAGGAATTATTAGTAGCAAGCAAGCAGGTGTTCTTCAATCTGCAAACGTGGATAGTCTATGCCATGCTACAATCTTGGATTCAGAAAAAGATGTTGAAATGTCTAAAAGGTTGAACACAGGCGAGAGCGTATTGCGAGACGGAGACCAACAAGACCTCCCTCATACTTGGCCCTATCTCAAAGTATTTTTTGAAATACTGGCATCTGGCTATTTTTTTAAAGGTTACTTTATACTTTGAGTAGTTTTTGGAGCACATACTTTTTCACTTTTACTTGAGTAAAGAGGTCAGGTTGATACTTCAACTTTTACCAGAGTGTTTTTTTAAACTGCAGTATCTATACTTCTACTTAAGTAACAAATGTGTGCACTTTTGACACCACTGAACCTACTGGAGTTAGGTGTGTTGAAACAGAAACACCCCTAAAAATTGCATGACTCAAGAGCTGGAATTTACTTCAGCTGCAAGAGTAATTTTACAGAAGTAAACTTCTGAACTCATTTAAGGTAAATTTGGTATAAATTTAAATCACAATTTATATTAGAAGACATGATGTAATCACACTTATAAATAAACATGATAAATAAACATGTCATGATTCTGCCCTTTGTGGACTTCTGTTTAAGTTTCTCTCTTACACTTTGATTTTTGTCATTCTGTCTCATTTAAGCAGTGTTGTATTTTTTGAATCCCCCCGTGCCAGTCTCTTTTTCATTAGCTTCTTGTAGTTGTCTCTGTCTACACCTGCACCATATCAGCTAATTAGTCCTCCCTTTGTTTCTGTCTCCCATATATACACCTCCTGTTCAGTTCCTCATTGCTGGATCCTCATCATTCTTTTACGGTAGTTTATTTTTCCCTCGTATCTCCTACTTTTTGTTCCTTTAGTTTCCTTGTCAATCAGATCTGGACTTTGGACTGGATTTTTTATTTTTACATTTTCATCAAATTTTGCAAGCAATCTTCCATGCCTTCTTCTACTCTGCTTTTTGGTCCACAACTACATCCCCCAACCCTGAGAGTTTTATATACACATCAAAAACAGGATGTTTTTTACAACAGCAACTGTATTGCTTACAAAAAGGAACTACATAGCGGGGAATAAAAAAACATATAT
>NW_015150458.1:1362694-1379213 GCF_000732505.1 Cyprinodon variegatus | reverse complement strand
ATCCATCCATCCATCCATCCATCCATCCATCCATCCATCCATCCATCCATCCATCCATCCATCCATCCATCCATCCATCTTCTTCCAATTATCCAGTGTCAGGAAGCGGGGGTAGCAGCTTCAGTAGGGAGGCCCAGACGTCCCTCTCCCCAGCCACTTGGGCCAGCTCTTCCGGGGGAATCCTAAGGCGCTCCCAGGCCAGCTGAGAAACATAGTCCCTCCAGCGTGTCTTGTTCTCCCCCTGGGTCTCCTCCCGGTGGGACATGCCTGAAACATCTCACAAGGTAGATGTCCAGGAGGCATCCTAACTAGATGCCCGAGCCACCTTAACTGGCTCCTCTCGATGTGGGGGAGCAGCGGCTCTAATCTGAGTCATCCCCAGATGGATGAGCTCCTCACCCTGTCTCTAAGGGAGTGCCCAGACACGCTACAGAGAAAACTCATTTCAGCCGCTTGTATCCGGGATCTCGTTCTTTCTGTCAGGACCCAAAGCTCATGACCTTAGATGAGGGTAGGAACGTAAATCGACTGGTAAATTGAGAGCTTTGCTTTTTGGCTCAGCTCTCTCTTCACCACAACAGACCGGCACAGTGCACGGTTCACAGCAGAAGCTGCACCAATCTGCCTATGGTTCTCCCGTGAATAAGACCCTAAGATGCTTAAACTCCTCCACTACGGGCAGTACATCCTCCCCAACCCGGAGAAGGCACTTTCTGGCTCAATACCATGGTCTCGGATTTGGAGGCATTGACCCTCATCCCGGCCGCTTCACACTCTGCTGCGAACCACTCCAGTGAGAGCTGTAGCTCACACCCTGATGAAGCCAATAGAACCACATAATCTGTGAATAACAGAGAATCCAAACGCCTACCAAAACAGATCCCCTCAACACCTTGGCTGCGCTTAGAAATTCTGTCCATAAAAGTTATGAACAGAATCTGTGACAAAGGGCAACCTTGGTGGAGTCCAACCCTCACCGGCAACCGGAGTCTGACTTACTACCGGCAATGTGGACCATGCTCTGACACCGGTTGTGCACAGACCTAACAGCCCTTATTAAAGGGCCTGGTACTCCATACTCCCGGAGTACCCCGCACAGGACCCCCGGGGGACACGGTCAAATGCTTTCTCTTGATGCACAAAACACATGTAGAGTGGTTGGACAAACTCCCATGCACCCTCCAGGATCCTGTTTAGGGTGTAGAGCTGATCCAATGTTCCACGGCCAGGACGAAAACCACACTGCTCCTCCTGAATCCGAGATTCGACCATCGAAAGGACCCTCCTTTCCAGAACCCTGGAATACACCTTACCAGGGAGGCTTAAGAGTGTGATTCCTCTGTAGTTGGAACACACCCTCAGATCCCCTTTTTTAAATAGAGGCTTCACCACTCTCCTGTACCCCCCTTCCCCCCCAAATAATCCAAAAAGGGTGGGTAATCTGAACTGCTGTTTGGTGCACAAGCACAAACAACAGTCATAACCCATCCCCCCCACACGTATGTGGAGGGAGTGAACCCTCTCACTCACCGGGTGAGCCCCAATGTACAGGCACCAAGACCAGGGGTAAGAAGTATGCCCACTCCTGCTTGGCACCTCTCACCAGGGGCAACTCCAGAGTGGAGGAATGTCCAGCGCCCCTCAAGGAGACTGGTTCCAGAGCCAGGGCGAGGGAACACTAGGTCCATTTATTTTATTCATCATAAGAGGTTTTTAGGCCTCTGATCTAGTTATTGTGAATGGAAGAGCTTTTTTGTCTATTTATTTTTATTTTCCTTTTGTGCAGCAAATATGCTTTTTATATATCTACTGCATAGTGATATATTTTCTCACAGGTATCCGGTTACTTATTTATGTTTATTTCAAGTATATACCATTTTAAATATTGAGTGATGTCCAAAAAAGTTTGGTCTAACCTTACCATTTCAATTAGGGCAGACCAAAAGGTTGATAATTGAAATGAAATTGATTAATAAAGATTAGAAGTTTATACAAAAATGAGCCTGTTAAGAAACTCTGTTAAGACAGTCGTCCATCTCAGCTGTGCTGTTTTCCAAGTTCTTGAAAGAACTTAGAAAGACCCAAAAACCGAAAAAAGACAAAGATATGTCTCTAAAGACATCTGCAGCTTTGTCCTCCTCTCACTTCACTTATAAGCACAGAGTTGATAAACTATTTGTTTGTCTCATTTCATTCACCCTGTGAATCTCTTGCATAACTGTGATAATAAAATGAAATGACTCTCACTCTCTTCCTCCCTCTCTTAAGTAGCCTCTCAGTTTTACCCAGCAGAGCAACAGGAAGGTATTTAAGGCTGCTACTGTACCATTGTTTCACTCAGTTTCTTCCAAAAAAAAAAAACTTTTTCAACTTCTACTAAGCACTCTGTCAGGGTTTAATTCATAATAATGCAAACTGTGGTGAAAATGTTAACTTTGATTGATGGCAGGGATACTGCAGTTCCCTATTTTATCTCGAAGAACCTTACTTAAGCTTTCCTGTTGCTCCTACTTTATTTCCTTTTATAATGGAAACATCTGAACTCAAATGTCTTTCATACTACTACTGCAGCTAAAAAAAGTTAACTTATTGTTATTCTGAAACCATTAAAATTGCGGAGACTCTTGACTAAAGCCCACAGCTGATAAATTAGTGCCTCTTCCCTACGTCTCCTTGAACAATTGATAAATCTGCTGTTTTTGTTGGGGTTTTTTGTCTTCAAAGCTTAAAAATATAAATGAAATTCTCATACACAAAAAGTATTGGTATCCCCTCTAATAAAGGATTATAACATTATTACTAATTCACCTAATGTGTTTGTTTTTGAACTACAGGAAAAAACCAGATTGTCCCATGAAATCCTACACATGCGCAAAATAGAATGATTACACTTCACACTAAGAAGACAGTCTACACTGCTATTGGAGATCAGGCACAAGCCACAGGACTCTGCACCGTCCAGAAGAATGGCTTCCAGTAATTTGACCAATTCCCCTGTTTTGATTAGCCTCAAATTGGAATAATCAGTAATGTTTCTTCATTTTCTGTTCACCTTAGTTTTTTGCTGAAAACATTATCAAGAAATTGACTTGCCATATCAATGTTCTCCTTATTAAACCATCATAATATATGTAGAGATAACAAACGTCTCAAACACAACAATCCAACATTAAACTCCCCAAGATTTATACGCTGACCCCAGTGCAATCATATCCCATGTCAAATGTGTTCTTGAATCTTTAATAACATATTCAGGGTCCTGCAGCCTTTATTGGAAGAGATAGATTCAAATACTCATTATACAAACAATAAACAAAGATTTATTGTTTGTATAAAGAGATTTTTCTCTTTAATTATAATACTTTTTGAGTGAATCAAAAGGTCCTAATCTAGTCGTTTTTATCCACAGTGTCCTAGTTTTACATGTATGTTTTTAGCTAACTCTACACAGTGACAGCAGGAAACGACATTGCTGTCCAGAACTGCTCTGATTGTGATTTGTTCATTTGTGAGCTCTGACTCTGTTCAAATAAACATTAGAATTGGGATTATTGGCATTATAATTGGGATGCTAAATCTGTTGTAAGTAAGTTGGGTATATAATGTCAACAT
The DNA here is from genome assembly GCF_000732505.1 of Cyprinodon variegatus. NCBI lineage: Eukaryota > Metazoa > Chordata > Actinopteri > Cyprinodontiformes > Cyprinodontidae > Cyprinodon > Cyprinodon variegatus. Next base: position 1,375,601 of record NW_015150458.1, on the reverse strand, counting down.
TTGTCACCACTACTGATTTGTGGAGGTAAAGGTGCCATAGTAGATGTTGGAAAAACGGTTCCAGCAAGCTATATTTTTGAAAATACACAACCACACTTCTCCCTTCAGACCACCCTTTGAAACCACGTCTTCAAAACACATGAATGCGCATGCTTTCTGTCAACGTGTTGAGATCTTTCCGGGATCAAGAACGAAACAAGCCGAGGCCGAGTGCTCGTAACACGAGCTTACAACAACATAACAACAACATACCGCTTTCCTTCCGCTGCTATCGAGACAATATGGAAGACTGAGCTTAGTAATCCGCAGACCCACCATGGCTTTGAACTAGTTAACGTGACTGAGTTCACATGACGTCACTGGTCCTCGCGCCTGCATGAGCATTGGGGGGTTGATTCATTCATGTGTCAGGGTATGCGCACAGGGGGAGGGATAAGCAGATGACCCTGATTGACGTGTCTGAAACCAATAGTGGACCACGGACCATGTTTTGTGATTGGTGAGCGTTACTCATTGATTTCTGACTGGGACCTTTTTTTTTTTTTCGTTTCACTTCCATACATTCTATTTCACTATGCTACGCGGCTGTGGGGAGATCTTCAAACCACATGCTAAAAAATGCATCAGAAATGATCTCTTACTACACCTTTAAGATGATGTATAATCTTTTCAATTTGGAATATCATTAACTACTTTCTGTGCTTTTCACAATTTTTCTTTTTGACCCACGATTCGTTCTAACATATTCAAAACATCCGATTTATAGTGCCCTAAGATAAAAAAATAAAATAAAATGCACCTTATTTCACTGAATATCATGTGGCTGTGATTTCTAATAGTGTTTTTGTATTTACATTGTTAAAAGCTAGAATTGTTGCATTTCATACAAAATAAAAAAAAAGAAAATAGATTTCAAGCACTTTAACATAAACTGAAAAATGCAAAACAGTTAAAGTGCAATTTCTTCTATTTTAATTTGTTTTTTTGGTGTTGAAAAGTGTAAACTGTTCCATGACCTTTGCTATAGTAAGCTACTTTTAGATAATCAATAAACATTACTTGATGATAATTGCCATGCCACAATGTCACTGACAGCACAGATAATAACGTCTGTGTGTATAGTTGGGGTGGGATTTGTAAGCGGATTATAGGGACCAGATGTCTCTGTTTAGCTTGGGCTATAGCCCATACTATTTCAGGTCAGATTTACTGCTCCAAGAGTTCTCCCAACAACAAAAATATGGTAGAGATGGGTAAAACAGGACAATGAAGTTACATGATATGTAGAAAAGAAAATGCATCCGATTTTTTTCATATTCCATGCTGAGAGTCAAAGTAATTAAAACAATAGCCGAAAATCATGGGGTGTGTTGAGAATTGGGAATGCACTAATTACCATGTTTGATCAAAGATTGTAATATATAAACAAGATATAAAATATTGCTTTTAAGCATTTAATTTTTTCTATAAACAGTAGTTATACTATAGTTCAATTTGTTAGAACTGACAACAGAACTATATGTATGACAGTAAAGTTATTCAACATGTATGTTGCTATTGAACATGCAGCCTTTTGTCAATTTAAAACAAATATATCATTGAAGTTAACTTTTCTCCTTAAGCCAGTTACGAAGACAAAAAAATCCATGTGGAAGCCCATTTTACCAGGGAGTTGTATAGGTCTCCAAACATGGACTTTACATGTTGGCTCTGAAACTTTTCATCTGGTCTGATGTGGGTTGGCTGCAACTGTAGATGCCAATATAAGCATTGCGAACATGTACTTGCCATGAGTCTTGTTTCATTCCTGCCTGTTTAACCAGTGGTAGTAAAGAAAGTGGATAGATGCAACTCCTTGCATACGGTTGAGGTTCTAAAGTCAACAGATTGACATTCCTCACATAGCCCACCTGAGTATTACTTCGCTTAAAAAAACTTGGGAAAGTAAGTTCCGTCTCCTGGGATTGGCTTGTTGACAAAGTTTAGAGTGACCATTGTGGCTGGCAGCCATCCAGAAATTCATTACATACATTGAGAGAGATTTTAAGATTGAATGCCCCAAGTGGACCAAAATTTGTGACACTGCATTTGCATCAGATTTACAGGTATACAACCAACAATAGCGAGTATACAAAAAAATGCAGGTAATTGCTTTAAATGCAATTCATTAATGTGTTAAAAACTATATAAATAGTTTATCAAAATTAACACCTTAAAGTCTTCGCCCTATTTACAACCAGCATGAAATACAATGTTAACGAGCTATAACGTGTTTTTACTGATACACTTGTGTAACCCATTAAGCCAATAAAACTTTGAAACTCACCGTTAAGCATGTAATAGCTACTACGGAAGCAGCAGCATCTTAAAAATGTGACAATGTCAACATCTGGCACAAGTTCATGCGTCTCATCGCCTGATAAGGTACATAACTTATACATAGTTCTGTCTTTTTAATTTAGATTATTTAGTGTGTAAATGCTTGAAGCTCTAGTGATTAAATGAGTAACTGGTTTTATTTTCATTGTATTTCAAACAAGAAGTAAGTCCTTTCCAGCATTTTATTGTCATTACGCTGTTACAAGTACAGAGCAGCAAAATCAACTCTCTGCATTTAATCCATCCCCTTGGGGAGCAGTGGGCAGCCATTTTCGTTGCTCTGTACTTTTGACAGTGTAATGACAATAAAATGCTGGAAACTCCTCAACCCCCATTGTCTTTCACAAATCAACTACAATAAATGATGAAACACATGATAAATCTCCCAGAAAATATGGCCTTAAGAAGTGTATGGACGGCTACTGAAATTAAAAATAACTGCAAGTAATAAATGTTGTAACGGAGCTTGTCCAGTGTAGGATAACAAACAGACTTGCCGTCTTTGCCAGCAGGAAAGAGTAGTTGCTAGACTACACTGCCCTGCTTCTAACATAGAAACAAGCCTCAGTGTTAAATTCATTTATTTTACCTGTTTTGGAGCTTTTCCACTGTAAAGTTTGTGTTTCAACTTGGCTTGTTTTTACTTTGAAATCTCAGTGGCAGTATCTGCATATCAAGGGGTGGGGATACCCTATTTATGAAGATAGAATTGAGGAATGTCACGCAGAACAATCACTTCTAATTTTTATCCAATCTGACCGAATTGTCGCTCTAAAGTGGAGATGACATGTGATGTGAATTGGAGCTATATAAATAAACTGAATTGAATTGAAAACCAAATTTAAACCATCAATGTACCGTGACTATTGTTTAGCTTGAACCACATACAAGGATTTCTGCAGTCATTGTGGCCCAAGGAAGAAATTAGATTAAGAAGAAAAATGGGAGAGAGACTCTTTACACATATGACTATATTTAATATGTCAGAAAAAACAATAACAGACAAGTAAAAAAGTTGTTTGTGCAGTCCAGTTATGTTGTAGCTAATATTTTGAACTGTGAGGTGTTGGTGGAGGTAAATCCAGCTGTTTAGTGCTCCATCTTGCTATCTTCCTATTATCATTAACTCAAACTCTAGTGGTTAGAATTTCATCTTAATTTTACAGCCTCTCTCAAACTGCCACTAACACATCCACAGGTTGCCCCTCCCTAAATGCAGAACATGTTTAGTTCTATAAATAGCACACATTGTACACACATGAGTCCAGATAAGAAATGCCCTGCGTTGCGCTTTTTTTTTTTCAACAGGGGCCACATTTTTATCAATGGATGAAGACTTTTGCACAAATGTGCTATACAAGAAAAGACACCACTTGTAATCTGACTGTGCATTGATTGTTAGCAGTTTACATCTGACCAATTAGATAGTGAGTTTGCATGCAGACAGGATTTCTCTTGTAGAATTACAGAAGATGATTTTTCAACGTTTGTCTAAGCGACGTCATGTATCTGGCATGACCAACAGAAAAAAAAAGGAGAAAAAAACTCCTGTTTTGCCCACTTTCCAACATACCCACGTTCCCTTGAAAGTGGGTTTGTTGTTGATATAAAACTTTGTGGCACAGACTCATTAGATAGGGATCTGTATTTCCAGCAGCTCTGATTAGAATTTATTGAATGCCTTTTTATTGGCCTATGCATTCACCTCTGTTAAGAAAAAATTGTTTAAAAAAAAAAGTGCAGTTGATGGTTGTGTATACGCTATACATATTAGAGCCTATGTATGTAATATAGTGGCTTTGTATCAATTTAAGCTGTTATGATGATTTTGACCTTGTAAGGAGAAAAAAAATCACTATTTGTCTGTAATTGAATTTGGAACAGTCTTCTTTTGAGACTAAAGAGAAACACTGATTACAATGAATTTAACTAATGCATTTGTGGACAAAGGTAACAAAAATAAATGTACATTTTGGTATTAGTCTATTTAAACTTGAACTATTAGGTTTGTAATTTGTACATAAAAATACTACAACAGTCATTATTATAAGAAAAATATAATAACAGATAGCAATAGGGGTAGTTATGATTATTAGTATAAGAAGAACCAGCAGAACCAGACCCAGTGTGAGTGGCCAGAAGAGACAGAAGCAGACATAGAGTAAAGCAGAGACACGAAAGGTAACTGTTAACCAGCTCCACAGGCAGCCCCAGCCAGGCAGATGAGCTCCGAGTCAGCTCCCATGTCAGAGGATGAAAAAGAAAACATACAGTTAGTCACAGTCAGAGAAACAAGACTGATCTTAAAAAACAGGCAAAGCTCCAACATCTATAGAGAAAGGTGTTGATGGCAGCAGAACAGCTGATATTTCTCTCCAGCATGGTGTCACAGCCAAACAGGAACAGACCAGATGAACCTACAACGAGAAAAATTAAAGAGAACATACAGTTATGGCTGGAACTAACAAATACCCCAGAATGGGAGACTAGAGATAGAATGAAGCAGAATTCTGAAAAATTTTCCTTATGGTTACCTAGTAGAAGTAAGAGTAGTAGTTTTATAGTGATTCTTCTTCATTTTATTATTATTATTATTATTATTATTATTATTATTATTATTAGTAGTAGTAGTAGTAGTAGTAGTAGTGGTGGTATTTGCGTTAACTGCTTTTGAATCCTTTTGAGGCTTGTATTTACATTAATTTCATAATATAGTTTAGCATTAATACCTAAATATATCTTAATCTCTTTTTATTGTCTGGATTTCTAATTAAAACAGAGTGAATGCTGACATTTGTCAGCACATCACAATCTTTACATGTACTGGTGCTACCCCAATTGAACAAGAATTTATATGCATTTAGTCTTATTAATCCTGATATAGAGGTCAAGTAAATGTTATGTTGTTATACAGTCATTTTGTACATACAATTAATTTGGGATGCCCCAATTTGGTCATGCAATTTACCCATTTATACTACTGACAAAATCTTTTTAGATTACCAACAACACGGCTACTTATGTACACACAAGTGTATCCAGATAAGAAGTGCACTTTACAGTAGCGCCTCTTATCTGGAATATTTGAAGATCAGGCAAATTATTTTCAAAGTAACTAATATGGCAAGTAAAAGATGTAATATCCCTTTGATTAATAACTGTATTAATGTGAGAAAATCTGTCATATTTGTGATATTCCTTAGAACATGAAAAGCATGTTCATTAGATACACAAACAATTGTTATAATTTTAAATATAAAGAACAACTCTCTCTCCTAAAGCAAGTCTTGTTCATTTCTGTTAAAAAAGCCCTTTGTAATCAGTGTCAAGTATCTACTTCTAAAACTTCCTATCTTATATTTTAATTTTGTTCACACAAAGCTGACAGCCTCTCATTCGAAAAATGGGCTTCAAATCCTGCGGCTTCTCTGTAAACAAAAGGCTATTCACTACTTAATCAAAAATAAGAAAAAAAAATACTGCTTCTTGTAAAGAGAGGATTGATCCCTAACAGTTTAGGTCAACAGAGAAGTTTTACAACACTGGCCTTAATACAGTATGCAATGATATCTGAGATGGACAAATAGGAGGACATAGGACTGCACTGCATCTTAGAACTGAAATGCATTACCTGCAGTCTATATATAACATGTTGTTGTAAGTGTTTTATAGGTAGCACAATGACATAACATTTGTCAACACACTTAATGTATGGTCTCATGAGCATTTTATGTGTTGCTTAGATTTTTTTGAACCAGTACAATACATTGAACCAAAACGGTGTTATTGGTGACAGCACTGAGTGTTTCTCGCCTAAGGATGTAGGGACTTTCTATACACATGTTCACACCTTTAACGACTTCTTAAATGTCACAGAATGTCAGGCCAGGGGATAAAAGCAAAGAACCCCGTCCTGCTTGCCACTGATCCTGAGTAGTTTTTTTACTAGTCTACATTGCTGCTGGGCAGGACATATCCACTCAGGTGTGGCCATAACCTATTTCGACTGGCTGGTGACATGACTTAATATGTTTTATACTAAGGAGTAAAACGCACTTCTTGACAGTGGAGAAACACTGAGTGAGCACAGGATGCTTTGCAAATGTAGCTAGAGAGAAAATACCAGATCTTTAAGTTTTTATTTTATTTAAGAATTTTACTTTAGATTAAAAGCTTTATATATAGTTGTACTTGATAATCCATAAATACATAAATTAATTCTGAGTTCAATTGATTGTACTCTGACTGTTATTTATTTTTCCTTATAGGGTAAGCTACTGCTGTGATGAAATATATATTAATAAGCATTAATTGCTCAATTTTCCATTCAGCTAACCACAAGGCTCTTCTCCACTAGCATTAGTCTAATTAGCTCTGCTTTGGCTTCTTTAGCTGTGACGTCAATCGAAGCCTGCTGAGTGTTATATGTAGTGATGTAAGCTGTCGGTGTTTCTGCAGAATCTCTGTGCTGTGAGCTCTTGAGTTGAGTTCAGCTGAGTGAACTTGTATCATTTATTCTGCGATAGCACTACCGACACAATCCATGGTTCTCAAAGGCAAGGACTTATGGCTATCCAGCATCTCAGTTCCTCCTGACACAGTCAGCAGGATGTCTGTAGATATTTTATTTTTACTGAATTCAATTAAAGTCACAAATCACCATTGAAGAACTAAAGATCCTGGCATTAACTTAATTATTCTCCTTTGCTTGTTTTCGTGATTTCCCTGTATCTTAAACACATTCTCCATTGTTTTTTTTTTTGTTTTTTGTTTTTATTTATTTCTGCATTGAAATATCTAGTTCCAGTGGTGTAAAATAGGCACTTCCTGTTGCCTGCATGGTGACTAATCGAATCGGTGCGCCCCTTATTATGGGTTGTCATACTTGTTACGCACATGCTCAACTCTGAGTGAAGCTACTCGGAGCTAATTAAACTAATTCACTGTAGCTTTTATGAAAATGAAAACTCAGTTTCCAACCTTAGGCTAGATCAATTCAGAGTTGAGGATTTTAGTCTGAGTTTGAAAACCTGCTGTGTGAAACAGGCCCTAAAGAGTAAATCAGTGCAGTTCTATACTTTTCTTAAACCTCCTTTCCAATACTTTTGTACCTCTGCATCCAAAAGTTCTCAAAAGATGAGTTTAAGCCTTTGAGGGCTCCTCAGTGTTTGAGAGAACCTGGAAGAAAAACTGACATGCATAATTTGCATGGTATTTTCCCTCTGTAGACTCCTGGTTCAAGAAATGACTGCCATATCAACCACACAGCTGTGGTCTGTGAGAGATGTGTAGGTGTTCGAATGGGTGTGTATGTCGTGGTAATGAATTAAGGTAAATGGCAGGGTATGAAGCTCTTCCTATCGTAATTTCACACTTGTCAGCTCGCGTGACGAAATTTCACCTTTTCACAAGGATAGCAGAACAGGCCGGGCCTCAGAAAACACAGAGAATACATCTTCTGAGAGAAACTCTGAATTCAAAGAATTTCCCTTGCAAATATATTCATCTTTTAGTTCCTCTGAAAAAGATGTTGAATTTTGTTCAAAATATGGAGTCTAAACAAACCACCTTAGCAATCAATTATAAATTTTTTTCCAAATTAATAAATACATCAATAAAATAAAAAAAATAAATATTAATTAAGTGAACAGGTTTCTTCATTTGCATTTCTCTTTTTTAATTTCATTATTTGGATGCAGAAACATATCTCACACAATTAATTTCCTGGTACCTGTTTAAACTTGAACACCATTAACAAGACTTGGATCTTTCAATAACATAATGTGTACCAGTTCAAGCCTCTTAGAATAATTAGGACCTCGCTGTAGCACAGAGACAGCCCACACGGACAGATCAGGTTGTTTCTGGTATTCTATTTTGTATTAACATTTTCTGTATCTTAGTGTTAAGCAAATATAGTTACCAAAGATATATGTGTGTATGTTAAGAAAGACAAAGCGAACTTGGAATGTGTAAGCAGACGGGATATGAGAGCTTTAAACAAACTGAATTAGGTGGTCTTTTTTCCTGACCACTTGGAGAGAGAAGAATATTTAGCATTGCTAAAGACACCTGCATAGAAACTAGCCTCATACTAGGAATGTAACTGCCTCTGTACTGGGCCATATGTCTAACTTAGTCACACTAAAACAGAGAAGGCAAAAAAGAGCCACAAAGAAATGCACCTCAGGTATCCTCCAGTCCACATGCTTTTTGTACTTACAGGTGCACAGAGATGTTCTTTACAGCATGTAAACCAATAAGCACTCCGTTCTGCACAGTTGTTTCTACGTGGGACAAAGACATAAACTCACACAACCCACAATACCAGATGTACTGCCATGTCTCTGAGGAAAAGCGGTAGATAATGAATAGACCCGTTACAAATTCTGGTAAAGTGCTACATGTGACTACAAGGAAAATATGTTTCCACTGAGGAAAGCCAGTGACCTTATTCCTTCTGTGTACTCCTGCAAAGTTTGCCAGCATCACCAGGTTTTGCCCAGCAAGGATGAGCTTAAATTTAGACCCCATGATGTCAACACAAACACAGAATAGAAAGTTCATTTCTAATTAGATATTCCCCCTCTACCCTCGTTTTTTGCTAAAGTTCATTTCAATTAGTCCCACCTCGGCCCCACTTTCAGGTCTCAGCAATTTGTCAGTGCCTCAAACTCTACATAGTGCATTATGGTCACAGCGAAGAAGCCTCGGAATATGTGTGTGTTTTCTGTTTGTTGTTTATTTTTTCTTTTGTTTTGATACACACTATTCTTTATTCAGTGTGTGACCTTGACAAAAAATGGACTCCTGCACACTTGACATTTACTTTGTGTTGTTATGATGAATTGCACAGGTTATTTACTTGTTCACAGGAGAGATTCTTGTTCATGTCCCCAACACCCATGCAGGATGCAGGTATTCTTAGAAAATTATTCTGGAACATTCACTTGTATCTATTTTTCTTACTAGCTGAAATCTTATTAAAATGTTTATGTAACAAGGTATTATACAACTACAAATATATTTTGCTTAAAAAATACTTAAAACCATCAGTGTTTGTATTGTTTGTCTTGCTTTAGGTATGTTAGGTGAGTTCTAATTGTAAAAAGCTATTTAAAATTAAAGACTGTAAAATCTCAACTGTCTAAATGCTATTAAGACGATGAGCCGTCTCAGCTGGCTCATATATGTGCCAATTTTAGATGGTCCATGTGTCCAGTGTTGGATGCTAAAAAGTTCTGTCTCCATCTCTTGACACCCTCACGTAAGATGATCAATCAGCTGTAATGAAACCCATCAGGTCACCTTTGGAATTTATTATTTTTGTGTGCGTAAACTAAAACCTTCCCTTGATGGTAAGGGAGCTAAATTTAGGTTATCCATATGCTAACATATCTTTATACCTCCTACCCTTGAACAAAAGATACATAAATTATGTTGAGATGTTGGGAACATACACTAATGCAACCACTTAACTGACATTTTACTGTATTTGTTGGGTTTTTCGGGATATAATATCTTTTGTACAGAGTCTAAAAGTTTTGATACTGCTCAATTTTTTGTTCATCAAAATTCTGGCTTAGGTTTTGGAGTTTTTTTTTAATGTTTTGTCGCTTCCTGAGATTTTAAGTGTTTTAAGTGTTTAGCGTCTTTTATTTTTACACACATCCGGCCATAATTATTGCCTGCGTCTCAGCTTTGCACAAGCTAAAACACCTTCATTAAATAGCTGCTTTATTTGCCTACAATCTGTTTTATTTTTTGTTCAATGACTTCTGAAATAATTAGAGGTCTGATTCATGGTGTGTTAAGATGAGCAATGCCAAGTACATGTTGTGCTGCCGTTTATATCAATAGTATATGGGGAAGTGAATTGGTTCTGAAAGTAAAAAAAAAAAAGACTCACATGTGCTTTAGGTAGTTTCAAACACTAAATTGTACACGTTTTTTATTGAGTATCAACATAAAATAATTCTAAAGTATTTTCATGCATGAGTATGCTCGATTTTCTGCATACAACACAAAAAAACCCTTATTCAAGCATCCAAGAATAAAAAAGGGTTATGCGTCTTGTGATTTCTTTATTTATTTTTTTATGTTTTGTCATTGTCACTTTTTTTCTTGCTGAACACAGCTGCTTGGACCCTACCAAGCAGAAAGGCCCAATATGGCTCAGCCTGTAAATCGGAGTCCAGGGGCCACAGACAAAAAAAAAACAAGGGAGAACCACCAGGCGAAATTTAGCACACGATGGCTCCCAACGGGCATCATTTGGGGACCGGAGATCTATTTTTTATTTTTTTTTTTCTCATTCTCTCATTTCTTTTTTCCTGCATGGTGAGCAACTTGGAAACACCAGCCTCAATATTGCTGCTGACACAACCACTCAGGGATGGCTGTAACAGCTCTCTTAGCATGGCACCTGTTATTGAGCTTTCAGAAAGAAAGTGAAAGAAGAAAAGGAAAATCAAGCAGGGAAGTAGAACAAGGAAGGGAGAGAAAAGACAGAGATATGGCAAGAAATAGCAGAGATTTTATTTTTTATTTACAGCATATACTTTATTTTCTTCTCTTTTTCAGAGAGTATAATAATAATAAGATTAACATCAAGTTACTTCAGCAATTATGGTATGTTTGTGCATAGTGATTACACTTTGGTATCTCCTCTTTGGTTGATTCTTATTCGTTAAGTTTCTGCTTATACTTTTCATTAAATGTAGAATTCTTTAAAACAGTGTGGCTTCTATGTAGCTCATTTCCATCTGTCTTCATCCTCTGACTACAATTGGCGTTAGTTTTAAGTGATTCATAATGCTTTCAACAAACTAGCAACGATCTTAAACCCTCCCCTCATCTCCAGCCTTACAATGATAAATGACCCGAGTGGAGTAAAAGGGGAAATATTAATAAGAGATGGCTCTCTATGCTTTTTACTCTCCATGTATTTTTTTACTCACTTCCAAGACATATGGGATGAATATTAATATTAAGGTTAGAGTGGGGGTGTTTTATTGTGTGTACGGTGACTGAGATTGTTGTGAGAAATACCCCTAACATAAGAGAAGAAAGGACAGAAGGAAAACTGTTCAGCCTTTTTCCTCCTCTCAGCTAATCATCAGAGGTACACGGCAAGCTGCTGTCCATTCAACCAAGGCAGCTGAATTCCTCTGCAGAGCAATCAAAATGGATTAAACCAATCACGCTCCAGCTGCCTCTACGCAAATCAGATATGCCTGTGATAATGATAATCAATTCATAATAAAATAACACAACATAAATCTGATAGTGTTGTTCCAATTGTTTTAATAACATAGATTTGAATATTGCCATGTGCACTGGAGTGATTTACCGGTGGAAAAATGCCATCAAGCTTATTTACAACCTATTTCTGGTGGGCAGCCAATAATACCATTAAGTGCATTGTTCAGACTCATTATGCGATGAGAAACACAATAATAATCACAGGACTACAAACGTATAGTTTCTCCTATTGAACTAATCACTTTTGCCCAGCTTATTAGGCTCTCTTCCTCACCATCTCCGGCCAACTGAATTTCATCATAAATCCTACAAGAGGCTGCTGTGTAAATCCCTAGAGCTGAATTAGTATTGTAATTTCTGGTATCCATTCATGCTTCACTAACACAGACACTGAAGTTATTAATCTGAGGATGACAGGTGTCACAAACAGCAGTTCAATACTGGGCTTAGCTCACTCCTTGCCAAAGTGTTCAGTGCCTTCAACATTACGAAGTATGGATTAGAAAATAAAAAGGGGGTTCTTTATTCTATCAGTTTAAAACAAAGACAACAAACACTTTTCTTACTTGAAAATCACTGTACACTTCTTCTATTCTTACAATGCAGATGTAAAAAGTACTGAGAAGAAAGACAAAGCTTATTTCAATCAAAACGGAAAATTCAAAATGTTCCATTTTAATTGTTTTATATTCAGTACAAACCTTTTAAGAGCAGGATGCTCTTACGAGGTTTGTGGGTTGCTTTTTAAAAAGCTGTTTTAATTTAGCCCTAAGAAGGACATTTGAATTATTAATAAATTTGTGTTCCTTTTGAGCCTGCCACCTCTGCTCTTTGCCCTATCTCTTGCTTTGCGTTCCCTCTGTCCTGTCTTAGCTCCTGAACAGAGACTGGCCTGCTGCCGCTGCCTTTTGCTCGGCACTGCAGTGCTCCTCCTTTCCTTACCTATTTTGTGCAGGTGATCCACGGGAAGTACAAAGGGATGTAGCTCCTGAAATTCCCAAACTGGGAGCTTCTCAGGAGGATCTGGTGGACCCAGGGATGCTGATGTCATTGTTTAGCTTTCCACTTTAAACAACATCAAGGTGACTCACTGTGTAAAATCCAGGTCTGCCATTTTGAGTTGAAGTAGATGGAAGCTCTTCCTGTTCTTCCTGAATTTAACTCAGTGTTTTCCCTATAGTCCATGAGAAAGAAAGAAAGAAAGAAAGAAAGAAAGAAAGAAATAAAGAAAGAAAGAAAGAAAGAAAGAAAGAAAGAAAGAAAG
>NW_015150458.1:1345683-1362640 GCF_000732505.1 Cyprinodon variegatus | reverse complement strand
AAAGAAAGAAAGAAAGAAAGAAAGAAAGAAAGAAAGAAAGAAAGAAAGAAAGAAAGAAAGAAAGAAAGAAAGAAAGAAACTTTACGTAAAAAAAATCACAATGTGAAAGCAAAAGATTTTTCTTCAACGTCCTTACAAGGGGATTCACTTTTTGGTGGGCTTAGAAAAATAAAAAGGATTTCCACACAAAAGCCATGCTACTGCACATCACAAAAAAAGCATTTTTGTATAAAGGCCATCACTTCTGTTCTTTCTTTATATTCATATGAAATTTTCCAGTCCTGAAATACAAATTCAGAGGCAGCTAAAAAGTGTGTAAGGATAGCTATTCCTTGGGCAGTACCACAGACCATGAATAAAATTACAAATAGGAAACATTTTATCACATCAAACTAACATACAATCTAAAAAGATAAAAATGGGATTTGGTCTAAAACACTTAAAACAATGTTTTATAGAGTGTTTCTGTGGATAACTAGATTAAGGATGTGTTTTACAAATTCCAGGATTAAGGTGTGCCAGATGCCTGCTTGTTGCTATGGCCCCATAATCAATCATCCACTGAGGTCACTTATCAGTTTCTCAGTTGTGCATTTGTACAGGGCATTTGTGAGGCTTGTAGGAACACCAGCTTCTCTGTCCCATTCTGTCACTGATCTATGACAGGAGAGTCGAAATGGGAGGACACATATACTCATCATCCCATTGATCACAGAGGTTATCTGTGATGTGTTGGGGGGGGGGTGCTATCAGCTATTGCTACTTGTGTGCAGTGTAAGGATTGGTGCAAAACCACTGACACAAAGTTGGCATCAGTGATGTGTTGACATGTAAATAACTTCATGCAATCTGCTAAGTTTCCTTGTATCGAAAAAAATGTAACCGCTCTATGTATGGTTTAATGGAACTAATTGTGTGAAGTTTCACAGGAAAGGAAAATTTTTATGAGATCTCCAAAATATTTTAAGTACTTATCCTAGAGAACTATGAGATATGTGTGACACCAACATGAGACTAAGGTTTATTTCTCCATTGTCTAAATTTTTTCTCTGGACCAATAAGATGTAAGAAAGCTCGACTTAGCCTCCTTGTAAGTTACTGAAAAGATCTCAACAAGCTCAAATGTCATTTTCAGTTCAGTTCCTCAACTTTTGTGTGTCATTTTGATCCCAAACACAGAAATCAAAGAGTTATCTCTATTAACCAAATCTAGTATCATCCAGGTTTTGGCTTATGTTTCAACAGAGCAAAGGAAGATCTCTCCAATAGCACTCTGTTCAAGTTGTAGAAAAGCTCTTAACAAGATGTAATATCCTTATAGTTTCTCAGCTTTTGTGTCTCTTTGTGATCCGATACAGAGACTTCAAAGAGCTCTCTATGAAATTAGTCCATTTTGGAAAGCATTAAATGCAAGATTTCAAGAATTGACTCCACATTCAAAATGTTATGTGACTCTGAAATAGAGATGAAGAATTAGAAGTTACTAAAAAAAATATCAGTAAGCTAAACACCTGGTCAGGATGGTTTGATTTCCAATTTTCAAATTTTGTGAAGACTTAATCTATTATAATACATTGAAAATTGAATGCATAAAAAAAAAAAAATTGAATGCCATTATTCCCCAAACCAGGAAAAGACAAAAGATATTTTGATGATCTGAGGCCAATAACTTTATTGAAAGTAGATTACAAATTATTCAGCCTCATTTTTTCCCCCAATTAATTTAAAATGATTTGGGACAGATAGTGTGAAGAAAATCGATAAGGATTAATTAAGTATCACTCTAAAGACAACAATATTAGGTTGGTTCTTTACTTAGACTAAAATAGTGTTTATTGAAGATAAACAATTTGGTTTATATTTAAATTTCCACAAAACTTTTGACTCCATAGAGCAGAAAATTAAACCCTTAGGGTATTTTAGCTTTGTTGAATGGTGAAAAAAATTATATATTAAATGAATAAGGATTTTAATAGTTCAGTCTTCCTCTCTCTGAAGATACAACAGAGTCAACCGGGATTCCGACTGGGTTGCCACTGCCCACTTTTATTATTTATTTTGGCTGCAGAGTTTGTTGGCTGATTTTCTTAAGAGCAGTCAAGACACTGAGCCATTGAATCGATTTGGTTATCCTCTGATACTAACTCAGCTCGCTGATGATACTACTGTTTTTCTGAAAGAGGAAAAAACAGATCCCCTTAGTTACTGTATAAAGAAGATAAAAAAAGTTTTCCTAGATTCTCTGGACTATATTTAAATTTAGAAAAATGTAAGTTAATGTCAATACACGATTATCAATAAAGCACCTTACATGGGAATCCAGTGAAAGAAGAAATAAAAATATTTATGCTAAGATAAGTAATTGTGAAAAAAGTTCTAGTGTAAGTATTTAATCTCCTGTCACAATTTAACCCTTTCACATAGATTCAAAACACAAATGCATATCAGAACATGAAAAATAATTACTGTCCCTTTTGACATTTCCAAAGTTTCTAAAAAGAGTTGCTAAGTACTATGCAGTGTAATACTGTTTGTTTACTTCCTTTTATGAGTAGGCAAACTGTCAAAATGCACATATGGCCTACTGGCAAACATGACAGAAGAAACAGTTTGCTCGTCTTTGTTTAGGCAATAGCTCTTTAACTAATACAGTCTTTTAAGTGATCAAAAAAGGCTGGTGGTATTTGATGTTGTTTGTGAAGCGTAGGGGGGAGGCAAAGGAGGTGTCATCTTGTGAAATACAGCTTGAGTCTTCTGTCACACAGCGCACAGTCTGTTGGGAAATAATCTGACTTCCCACGTTTGACACATTCAAGCAAAGAAGAGGGAAAAAATTGAAGAAAAGCGAGGAGGTAAAGGCAATGCGATGGCGCAAAGAGGGGAGTTGGGGGAGTTAAAGGAGAGAGATAGGGAGACCACAATCAATTCACCAACCCAATCTCCATCATGTCATTGCCTGTCAGCATAGATTTAAGAATAAAGCTTTTGAGAGACCTTAAAGGGGTATAGTCTGATCAATGTGTGTTGGCCCAGATGTCACTGACATACGTCACACTATCCTTAAAAACACAACTGACACTTTGGTGACTGAAACACTGGGAACTTTAGTGCCTAAGTTTCCTATGCCTCTTCTGTTTCATAGCAGGATTCAACATTTTTTGGTGAAAGGTTGGGTGAGTTTATCAGAGGCAGGAAGGTAAAGACAATTACTAAGACAAAATAAAAAAAAAATGCACTCATGGTAATATCATGAAAAGCATTTTTTTTCTTTTATTTAAAACCAATGAAATCTAAATTGGGCTTAAACCTGAACCTGAAAACTGAATTTCATACTCATTCATGCTGCAAACTTAATAAGCGATTATAATTACAAGTAATTAGATGAACAAATGTGAAGATCACAATAACGTATTATTTATGTTTTGGTTTGCAATATTTTACTTGTATATTCATAGAGGAGCAATAAGCATAATAATAAGCAGCATTAAGCAACCACTATGCAGGTTGTTTAGCACTGTTTGAGGACCAAAACAAAAAGTGAGACAAGCGACACCTCCGTTTCCCAGCCCTCTTGGTGCAAAGGATAAATACACAGCAGAACAACATAACCTTACGGTGGAACAGGTCTTGTGAAAAATTAAATTATAATGTAAAGAAACCATATAAATGATAAAGTAAGTTATAATGCTGTCAGCAGGAGAGCTTCATTTTGCAAAATGATTATCTTCAGGTGAACGCTTCAATACGCTACATGAGCTTTCCTCCATTTTGCCCCTATGCTGCACTGCTCTCTCTGGGAAGAGAGGGCCAAAGTAGTGAGCAGCAGTTTCTCACAAGCAAGCACAACCAGCCTGGCTTGTAAAAATAAGACTGGTGAACAACGCAGATAGTTGTTGTGTGACGTCACACCAAATTCGACTTAAAAACATACATTTAGTTATAAAAAAAAAAAAAACTCCATTGAAGATGATGGTTATTGATGGTTAGACAGGTTATTGTGCCTTTAAATTAAATGATCTTTTAAGTGGTAGGGTCTATTTTTAAGATGTTTGTTGGTGTTTGTTAATGAAAATTTTTTGTTTGCACCTTACATGTTGTGCTAAACCAGGACATCTTTGTAAAAAAGATTAACATTTTCCATGGATTTTCTTTTTAAGGAAAATAATAATTATAATAGTTTAACAATTTCTATAAATCATAAATTGCATTTAGCCCCTTTCCAAAACTGTTTCTACTCGTTGCGCATTACAGATCAGATATAGAATGTTAACCTTTTTCCATATAACTTTCATGCAGAAAGAAATTTGGGAGCACATATGGACAAAATCATTAAAAAAAGACAGACAGCAAGAAAAAGATAGTGACAAAGTGAATAAATCGAGTCATTAAGCATGTATTTATGGGACCTGCCTGGCTCCCATATGACAGTGAGGGTGGCAAGATGCTTATGCTGCCTTTTTACCATCAACAGAAAAACAGATTGGCTCAATTGCTTTTTCTCCTCTGGGCAACTCTCACACTCTACTTTCTGGAGAACATTTAGGAATTGTTTTTTCTCCCATGGGCCTCCACACAGACAATTGCATGTACTTTGTTTCAAATTACAGCACTGCCTAAATAAATGGGCAGTTCTGCTAGAAGCAAGTCTAAATTGAAAGCAAATCCCAATATATTTACGCTGGAGATGCTCTAACTGTGATTAAAGCTTAACTTATTATGAGTTTTAATAATGAAATATCTTTTTAACCAAATAAACGTATCTATCAAAATACCTTAACATTTTTCTCTAAACATAATTTCCTTTCCTGGGAAGAGCTAAATTTACCATCCTTAAAGTTAAACTGATTTTGCAAACTAACTTTGCAATTTCTTTAAGACACAAATCTATTCTTCACTCTGAACCAGCATAATAAAGACAGAATCTTTTTACATCTTAAAGGTATAGAGGAAGATGTTCTTTTTCCTTGTAGATCATCATAATTAGTAATCCTCCTAACTGTCAATCATTCTGCTGTTATGTTTAAAGGGGTCATAGAATGATTATATAGGGTATTTGGTACTGGTCCTTAACGTCTCTGAATAGGGTGTGTAACATTGGTTTGGCTGAAAATGCCATATTTGCTGTTCTATGTCCCGTGCTTACTGCCTTACTATGCAGGCATACCGTCATCGGGTCAGGTTCGGTCGTTTCGTCCCCGGCTGGCTCCCCGTCCGCCGAGGTTCCTGGACCAGCCCCGGAGCTGACGGCTCAGTTCGAATGCCCGGTCTGGTCCAGTCATTGGCCCAGCCAATGAACCAGTGGGCTGGTCTGTTTGTCAGTTTCGGGGCGTGACAAAAGTACAGGCCATAACCAAATAAGGCAACTTCAATTCAGGGCTTAGTTTGAATTCGCCCGTTTTATGGTGGAAGTTTAGAATTGTACAATTTGCAGAGAAAGGAGCTGTCGATGGGGTTTGAAATTCTCTATATGTTCATTTCACCCACTGAACTATCGTTATTCATCTAGGACAATGTAAACTCGGTTTTGCATTCTATGACCCCTTTAAGAAAGGCCATCCTACCTGCTTGTGCCCATTTTTACTTACCTGTGGTGAGTCTTAGATAATGAAAAAATTACAAATATTCTTAAGGAAATTAAGCTTGTAGGAGCGATGCAAACAGCATCTTTTAAACATAGTGTGTTGAAATGGGCTCTCACACACGTTTAATAGGCATTCCCTCTCGGGAGCGGGTACAGGGTTGTGCAAGTGCATTCTTTTTTTTTTAAGTGGAGGGGGCAGATCTTTTCAAAAATTATGGAAAATTCTGTGCTATACCTTAAAGACAGGAATTTTAGAAAAGAATGGATGAATTCCAGAAGAATGAAGGATCCTATTTTTATTTCAATACAATTTTTTTATTTATTTATATCAGTTTGTAAAGCAAAGAAGATAATGTTGTTATAGTTGTAAAATTATACAGCAATTCTTACTTCAATTCACTGCAAAGTACAATGTTGTGGCTTTCATTTGGTAGTTATTTTAAATCAAAATGTCTTAGGAAGTGTAAACTAGCGGTTTTACACTTCTAAATCATGCACTTATATCTAAAGAAAAATTTAATATCTTTTCATCTTATAGAAGACCATGAAATGTATTATTTTCCAACGTCTCAGCTGTCACTTGGAATGCTGTATAATTAAGCAAAAAACAAAAAAGGCAAAACAGATCTCCCTCAAGACGCTGGGATAAAAACACTTAAACATCTTGCGCTTTTTTTTTTTTTTTTCTCCTCACAGCTGGTTTGAATGTTTAATTACACCGCAAATATTCTCTGGTTTCAGATTTTAATTGTTGGGCCTCATTTGTAGTATATTGTAGCATAAGCTATATCTGTGCAGTTAATCCCCAAAGCTATGCTGAATTTAACAGTACCTGGCTTTGCTTCCTTTGCTCCATCTGCCAAATATGTTCTGACAAATCGTTACGTAATGCATTGATAATACAATCAGAAGTCAAACATTAACCAATTTAAATTGTGTTTTGATGCTCTTATCAGAGAACAAACACTTTTTTTAAACACTATTTTTTTGAATTAATCAACATATTTGCATTATAATATAGCCCTTATGTAAAAAAAATCTCCCACCCCTTTACGAGCACATGTGTTAAAATATTTTAAATACAAGTTGAATATCAGGAAACAGTTCATCCATTAAACAAATATATATAAGATATAAACCCATTCAGTATCAGAGTGCTCAGAAAGGTGACTGGCTCTGTGTCCAAAAGATGTATGTATTTTCATAGAAAGAATTAATTATTTATGTAGCCAGGAAAGATTAATTAAGATTTAAAATCCTACTTACAATGCTGACCTGGCGCAAACAATTGCACTTTACTAATTACAAAACACACATAATTCAATGTGTACGGTGGGGGCTCAAACCAGTGACCCATTGGTTACAAGGCAAAACCCCTACCTCCATCCCAGCTGTCAATTGTGTGAGGGAAAACATCATATGTTGATGTGTTGCAGCAGGAGAGACTGATTCACTCCACATAAAACATTATGTGGAAGATTTTACAATTGTTAACAGAGTATACTGAAAATACCAAAGTCAATGTTTTATGAAAGGCCACCACAAAACCCTGAACTCAATTCAATAGTAACATTGTGAGCATTGATGTAGAGGTGCTTTACACCAGTTATGAAATGTGCTAAAATTTCAGCAATGGCGCTAACATTTTTCATGAGAAAAAAGGGATCTATAGAGGCTTGGATGGTATATTAGACAGCCTAGTGAAGGAAAGAAACTAAATAAGCATATATGCATATTGGCCTTGAGATCATGACGTGGGACAAATAGATGTGTTAGGACTAATTTCTGCCTGCAATGGATGTTGCCAGTGGAATCTGTGTGGATTTTTTGTGCTTCACGGCTAGATAAAAATCAGAATCTAATCTCTAAATTTAAATAGAAAATTTGTCAGAAAAAGAATGTAAAGTTTTAAAGACAAAACCGATAAAATATTAACTGTTTCTACTCTTTCAATGTGCCTTAGACATACACACTGCTGTATTTTCTCTGTTGCCATTACTGTTGTGCTTTCTATTCTCTACAACCCACTGACTGCTTTGTCTTTTGATTTTAGGGTGGAGGGTAATCATTATGTGAGTGATGGTATCCATCAGTGTAGTGCATGTGCTGTAAAACTGTCAGCTGTTGACAGATTGACTGACACATTCAAATGTTCGATTAACAGTAGAGAGCAGAGTGGGTCAGGGAAGAAACTTGGCAGGGTAAAAGGGATGAACATAGTAAGAAGAAATGGCAGGTGCAGATTTTTATATTTTACATTGCTTCCTTCTGTGATGACTATTCAAATTTGGAACTACACTAACAGCCTAAAATGAACTTTTTTTTTTTTTTTAAGGAGAACACAAAGGAAGCGATAAAAGAACTCTGTTATAAAGACAGGGAGCATTCCCTGTGTAATTTCCAACAGCTGTTGATTCAGAGGGAGAAACTTTATTTGGTCCAGATGGTCTCAGTCAGTCACAGAATGAAAAAGCAGACTTCATTGGCTCCAACCATGTGTTTTTCTTCCTGAATGAAATAAAACTGGTCGTTCGTTTGTTACCGCTCACTACACATCTTATAATGTAGCAATGAAAGTTCCATGGTGATAATGCACCATAATTACTCTTTATGTGAAGCACAGGAAGGGCAGGGGGAACACTTTCTTAAGAGGAGATTTTACACCTTAGGGTCCACTCAGTTCTCTACAAAAAATAACTGTACCAAGTATTATTCTCTTGGAGGTGTTTAATATCCATAAAACTGTCTTCTCTTATTCATATTCAATATTGAGCTTAAACTATACGGGTTAAAAGTGTTGTTCTTTTTTTATCTTAGCAAATTTAATGTTATTTGTACAGTAATAAATACTGTAAAGAAAAAAACTGAAAAAAAAGTTTTCTTTCAAAAGGAGCATGTCATACAAATTTTCAATATGTGATACACAATTATTTTCAAGCAGTTTGATAGATATTAAATGTTTGTGGGTTCCTCTGCAGAACAGAAGCACAGTAAAAGGGAAGAGCCTAACCCTCGTAAAGGAGGTGAAAAATCACTTGACTGCAGTGGAATGGAAAGCTTAACGGTGGCCTCTGACATGTAAAATCAGTCATTTATCGGAAATAAAAGTAAAAGCATCTTCGCAGCTAAAAAAGGTGAAAGATGGTGGCTATATACGAGCTGAGTCACAGAGGTTGAAACTTACATAGTTGAAAACCTGCATAGCCACGGACCGGTTTTAAAGTCTACACTGCACATTCTAAGATATATGCGTTGGACGGAAAAAATATGTGACCTGTGATTCGTTAACGCATATTTCCACTACATCTATTTCCTGTCCCTGGTTGGTGAATCATGAAAGAAGATGTTTGATTGTAGATGAACTAAGCCAGGTTCACACTAGTTATATGGCTTTGCAAGAAAAATGACAGACATTCAGTTTCACTATAACGTTTTCTGATCGTTTGATCTCAACATCAATTAGCCTCTCACTTTTTATAAAATTGTGACAAATGTTTGATGAAGTTATTATAGGACCTATAGTAGAAAGGCTTTAAAGAATTAGAATGCAGGTTTTTTTTCTTTAAACTTAAATGTTCAAAAATATGACAGAAAAAAATTAAATCTATGCTAGAATAAAAGACATGATTATATATTATCAGTAAGTTTCATAAACTATACTCAATGACAAAAAGAATATACCTTTGTGCTAACTATTTTTCCAAACTAATTTAAATGTAAAATCTAAGAAGTGTGACATGTATTTGTATTCATCTGACTAGAGTACCTTATTTTTTGTTTTGCCAGCTTTTAGCCCAAACAGCTTTTAGCACAGACCCCTTGGGTCTGTGCTAAGAAGGTGTTAGGCCAACTATTGCAGAAATATACAGATTTGCATTAAAATGTGCAAAGAACAAGTTTCTGATTGGTTTAGTTACTCTTTAAAGCAGCACTGAATAACTTTTTTAATAGCTTAGTTTGAGATGTATTTTTCAGGTATAACAGGTATAATTTCAAGTATACTTCAATCACTGGATGTATCAATGCTCTGTTTGGGCTGCCCTTCCAAAAACGCGCTTATGGAACTTGAGAGGGTTGAATACCTCACTCATTCCATCATGTGACCCAGAGAGCTGCTTTATGACAGTCTGGGCACCCTGAATATGGATATCTAGCTTTGCTACAAAATTGTTAGGAAACAAAACAGTTATGACACTTAACTGATCAAACAAATTTTTGGCTGTCTATAGTAGGATTTAACTCCATTAATTCTCAATATGCTTGTCAATACAGGTTCTTCTATCAAATTCCAAAACACAGAGGGAGACTGTCTTTTTGCAACAGCGCATTGTTACCTGTTCTTTTTAGGGGTGCTTAATCTGGAAGTCTCAGGCTTATAACTCCTATGCGCTAAAATATACACAAGTTTGCTTAAATGTTTTGGACTATTGGAAATTCCCATAGTGTTCACACTTGCATATAACTGTTTGATAAAAAAAAAAGGTGTGTTTAAGCACCTGGAAACTTACTAGAGGAAGAACCAGATTTCTTGAGGCCCACCATTCCCAATATTTTCACAAATCCCCTTGATTCTTTCATGATGTCAGATATTGTGTTTAGGGTTTATCTTACAAGACATCCATGGGAATGCTTATGATTAACGTAAATGCTGATTAATCAGAGACATTTGAAAGAATGCTGTGATAAATTTGAGGCCACTGGGGACATTAGATGTGTAACATCCAAGTTTAGTACCTCTAAAAGCAACTGGCAACACTTAACTGTCTCTAAAGTGAACAGTCTCCTTCTGTGTTTTGAAATCTGATAGCAGCACAACATAGTTACCTGTAAAAACACATCCAACCCTCTAGATTAAATCTTACACCAAAGAACCTAATATATGGCTGATCTGGTAAGCATCTTTTTTTGTTGCCTAAGACCAATTTCCTGCTAAGTTAGCTCTCGTGTTTCTGGCAGTTTACACAGGCAACTTTTTGACCCACAAAGAACATCAATCAGCGATCATAGATATATCTCAAATTAAGCTAACACATGGTTCAATCATTATGCAGTGTTGCATAACACTATGACATCATCTAAGGGTATGTTTAATTTGTCCAAGACTAAAAAAAACCTTAATCTTATTATTCACATTTTAAACAAAAGAAATAAATAACAATGGGAACAGTGGTAATCCAAAATGAAGCCATGTAGATTAGGATTATGTAAGGGTTTTGCTTGCTTTATTTGAACATCCTAAAAAAAAACATGTGTTGCACAACTTCAGAATTTGTATTGTCTGTTTTGTATTTTCTGTAATAAAATACATAACATGCTTCTAATATGGAAAGATCAATTGATATGATTATCTTTTATGCACACAGTCACTGAGTCGTAAACACATGAAAGAAGATGGTTCTTCAGCTCAACTTTTCAGTAGGTGTAGCGCAGACC
This sequence comes from Cyprinodon variegatus, assembly GCF_000732505.1. NCBI lineage: Eukaryota > Metazoa > Chordata > Actinopteri > Cyprinodontiformes > Cyprinodontidae > Cyprinodon > Cyprinodon variegatus. The sequence goes on along the minus strand of NW_015150458.1, from coordinate 1,351,626 downwards.
TAGATTATGAAACACTAAATGATTGCGGCCTTGGTGTCATTTTACCCTATGCTCTCAACAAAGGATTTGACAGCTTCATTTTTTTCTTTCCACTTGTCTATCTTTAGCACTATCTTTACCCAGATGACCTACGGATTGCTTGACAGAATAATGCCCAAAACATCCTCCCAGATAAGACCCAAGTTGCTCAAGTCATGTCTAATATTAAGAGGGGAATTTCCACGACAGCCCATGATGAATAGCACTTTTAATCCCTTCTGGTGTATAACTTATGTTTTATTAGATTTTAAAGGTACTTTTCATTTACATATCAGGCGAAAAACAGATGTATTTGACTTCAACATGAGTATGCTTGATTTTAACTTTACACCACACTATCACATGGTGTATTCCTAATTCAGCAAGAATAATTGTGAAATACATGAAAAAAGAACACAAAAAAACTCTTTTGAAGGACTATTTTAGGAAAATAAACAATAAAATCCTGTGCATATCTTTTCTTTAGGTTGGACCTGATCTCTAATATGAAAATAAAATTTTAATTTAAAGGTTTAAAGTGAAAAGAACCTATATATGCAAATTTTTGTAGACCCTGACATCTACACCCAAGAAAGAAAAAAATTTAAAAAATGTTTTTTCAGTATGTTAATCAAAAATATTTTTGACTATCATTTTGCATAGATGTTAACATTTTAAAGAGAGTCGGTGAATCTGCTGTAATAGAGAGTCTACTGACAGATGAAGATACATTTGCATTTCAGGAAATGTGTCAGTCAAAAGGGAAAGTCCCCAGACCCTAAACTTTGGAACATTTTAACCATATTTTGTACTGACAATGCAATAACATTCTGTTCAGGAAGTATAGCATAATTGTGAGTTTTTTGTTTTAAACGTGAATCCCAAAGTCTGCAGTTTTTCTTTTTTAACCAGTATTTTCATCATGTTACTCAATGTTATATTATCTGTTTCCTTTTTCCAGTAAGGTTGCATTAGATTTCCAATAGTTGTGGTGTGTTTTTCCATCTTTCACAGATCAAGAGTCCACAAGCTTTTTTAGATGAAAAATTATCTATACAAGATGAAGCATCAGCAAAAAGGCCATGACATATTGGCAACATGTTCTTGCTTCTGTTTCCAGTATCAATAATTCAGCCACTGACTCATAACTATATTTTTAATGTATTATTTAAGCCATCCAGTGATGACGGTTCTTCAGCCATTTATACGGCGAGTGTTTTTTAAACAATATGCTGAAAAGCCATTAGGCTTTTAACATCAGCTGTTTTTCCCACTCTAGAAGATGTAAGAGTGGGAAGTATGGGCGGATGGTGACCTCTGAAGTGTTTCACTTTCTGCGCTTTGTGTAATGATGTTAGCAGTGGGCTGTTTTCGGGTAACATTTTCTTTGTAGTTGCAGCCATTTTAAACATGGAAATCCTAAAATGATATTTGTGGGGAAGCTGTGGTGAGGAGAGGAAGAAGTGTAGACTCCACATTAAAAAGAATGTGGTTTGGAAAGGAAGAGGGTCTCAGCTGAAGTGTAACTTTAGCTCATGGATTCCTGAATACATAAAATGTGTGTTTACCCCTTTAAATGTTGTTTGATATTTCGTTTTAGGTTTTTTTGAATAAAATCATTTTCTGTGGCTATAAATATTGGTTCTTTGAACAATGCACTAAGGTACTCTAAAAAACACTCCTACAATCAAATACTGCCATTTGTTTGTACTATCACTTGATAAATATTGATTTACTATGCTAATTACATCTTAATGTAAAAACAGAGCAGCTAGGGTTATGACTCTCTCAGGTCATACCACATATTTCCTGATTCAAATTGTTTCTTGTAAATAATAACCTGAGTCCTAAAAAGGAACGGCAACAGATATCTGCCACATGATTTCACATTTTGGAGCATACATTGCCTTACATTATTTAACGGAATATTTATCAGAAAAATAAAAATAATAATAATTTTAACCATTATCAATAAAAAAAACCAAACACATAAACAGTTGTGGTAGCAATAAACACATACTGGCTTTAAGACCAGATGCTTTTGGTGAAAATAAGTAAATCTGTTATTGCATATTTCCTTGTGTTACAAAATGCAGCTATTTGTCAATTTTTACACTTGCAGTCTACAACCTTATACCCAAAACCTAGGGCAAAACACAAAACAGAAAAAAAATAGAAAAATAAAAAAAATAAAAAGGCTGCATCACACACCTAACCAACCAACAGACTGCCAGACCTGTCACAGTCTCTCAACACTGCACTGAGTTTACAATTTATTAATAAAACAAAATGCAGATCCTCAACCCCACAAGTAAATCCAATTGTGGAGCCCCCACTTTTAACATGACTCTTAGGCTGAAAAAAGGAGACAGATGAGGTTTAAAAAAATGTTAAGTAACGTTTACCTGCCTAAATAAAGCTTAATCATGGAAAAAGTTTGGCAATACAAAAATCCCACTGCGGGCAGGAATGAGTAATCAGGCAAACAGTGAGATCAAAAAGAAAGGCTCATATATTTTCTGTGTTGTCTATTTTTGCTGTCTTTTTTCTTATAATTCTCTTTTTTCGTGCACTGTTTCCGGTCTCTATGTCTTTCTCTGGCCCCTTAGTTCTTATACCCTGTTTCTTTATCACCTCCCTTTCCGTCTCCGTGTCCGTTTTATATAATTTTACTCCCAAAATTATGTTCTGTAAAGTTAAATATACAAGCACCAAGCAGGACCAAATGGCAACAGTCATAATGCTCTTCTTGTGAAAGCAAATCTGTTGGGCTATCATCTAGCTCTAGAATATCTATTCCAAAGGTATACTGGCAAAACAGAACAGACAAAAACACTAACAAAAAACAAGACTTGGTGTAACTTGGTGGAAAGGACAGTTTCAGCTCATTTAGGCTGACCAGCCCTCTGATAAGCTACCTGCAACAGAAAAGATTAAAAAAAAACACAAACAGGATAACTAGTCGACTGAAGGGTTTTTCACACAACCAACAAATAGGTATATGAGTTGCCTGCTCCTGGGGAAGAACTTCTCTGACAGTTTTTATGACAGCTTTTAAAATAAATTTCTTCGACTGGTCAACTGTAAAAATGCTCTGCATGACAGCATAAAGAACTATATAAACTTATATCCAAATTTGATGGGATCTTTGACCATCCTTCAACTCCCTGTCAAAGATATACTAATTTAGACTTGAACGTTTTCCTGACAGATAGACCAAAAAAGATGCATATAATGCACAGATATTAGCAATCCTATTAGCCTCTCCTATTTATGTAGCTCTTGTTTTATATTTATTTTTGCAAAAGATGATAGTGATATTAATATGATAGTGAAATTTATATGACTTAACCTTTGTTGTGGACTACATCTTGAAGACCCACTCTCTGCAAACGAATCTGTCTTTTTATATTTATTATCCTTTTCCATTATCTATTGCCCTTTTTACCTTTTTTTTTATTTCAATTTCAGATCTTCAAATTTAGAGCAATAGTGCATTGTGTAAATCAGGTGGAAAAAAAATTAAAACATACCAATGGCTTTCTTTCCTTTTTTTCTTTGTAGGGGAAATCAGTATAAAACCATAACATGAATAACTGAATTTTATTTGCATTAAACTTGAATAAAGTGGTCACCTAAAAAACAAAACAGTTTAACGGCAACGTGCAGGGTGTGTATTTGAGAATAATCCATGCTCAATCTAGTATTTGCATGGCTTGTTCCTTGGGATCAAGGTGGCTGGTTTAATTGAGCCTCCACTGGACCTGAGCCTAGGAAAAACAGGCAGATGAGCATCGATAAACTATGAAATGGTTCCAATATAACCAATCAATGAGGCGTTGTGAGCAGCTCCCACAGGGCTTTGATTTTTCTCTCAAACAACAATCCGGGAGCTCTGCTTTTCAAAGGCAACCCCGACTTTGCCGTTATTGTTGTTCCTTTCCACATGTTTGAGTGATGTCAACCAGGTCGATTTCATCTGTGTCCATAAAGGCTCTCTCACACTTTAGTCACCTGGGAGACAACTTCTGTCAGTGTGTGCAATGGTAACAACCAATAAAGGTCAATCTCCCATGGCAATAGCCAATTGGGTTGGTTCCCATTATTGCCCCTCTGAGTTGTGGTCAACAGATGGAGAACTGACTTCACTGAACCCTTTACAAACAAACCTTTAGAAAATATAGCTCTATATGTATGCATGACTGCCTGGCTTTAATTTATTTTGTTGGGTGTTGGTCTGCACAATAGTTGATCATATGCAGCTTCTGATTAAGGGGGGGGGGGAATCTTAGTAAAGTTATAGGAGTACTGCTACTGTGGGCTAAGCATCTAACCATTTCATCTAATTGCCTCATTAATGATTCACTGGTGGTAGGCTGCTGTAGCGCCTCGCTGTGGTGAGCAAATTGTTTTGATTGGTTTGCTTCTGTCAATTATTGATGAGGCAGAGTGCTGAAGTGCTAACACCTGGCTTTGGAGGTCCAAATGACCCTGCATCCCATTGCATTGTTATCACAAAATCAGTCTTGAAGGGCTTGAGGCTCAGTGATTGTTGTTCTTAGACAGAGGTTAGAGAATGTCCCATATTAGATGTTATTAGATTTTAGCGCAAAGATGAAGAAAACACCACTATTTTTGATTGGGGAAAAAAAAACATAATTTAAACAGTGACACAATACCTTCATCTATCCCTATGACTTTGAAAATATGTGTTCAATAAATAAGAATTATAAGAAAAATAATATGATTTGTAAAGTTGTGTACGATAAATATGGCTATGTACAGTGGTTGCAAACAGTATTTTCCTAATTTTAGGCTTCTTTGGTAGTTTGTCACACAGAAACTATTTGGACCTTCAAACTCATATTAGACAAAGATAACTTAGAATCAGTTTTGATGTGATGATTTGATTATAAAATGAAAATAGTGGCTTATGCCAATTGGTGGCAACAACTTACTATCCCACTCTTAACTGCAGAACAGCTATAACTGCAGTATTTTAGGATTTTCAAAAAAAATTGGGTTTGTCTCAGCTCATGCCTCAATATTATTAACTAGATTGTTGTCCAGACTTTGATAAGGACTTTTTTAGAGAATGCTAATTTGCTTCAGATCATTGTCCTGCTGCATAACCTCAATGTGGTTTGATTAATTGTGGCAAGTCATCCAGCTTTTAAAACACAATATTTGTCCTAGTCCATGTTTTTTGTGCACTGGTGGCCTTTATACCAAGTATTCATAGAGCATATGAAGAGAGAGAGAGAAGGGGAATATTGGGAGCCCATTATAATCAATCCTAAGCTCTGCCCATGAAGTATTTTCTATTACTCAATAATAAAGACCAACCTGAATTACCGGTAACTCTTTTTTAATTTGTAATTGAAAAATTGTTGTAATAAGATTCACTTCAGGCTTAAAGATCATTTACCTCGCTGCAATTATAATATATTTTTAGCTAAATGGTAAAAATGCTTCAGAGAAAATTAATTCACTGTTTTTCAGTTACATGGGTTATGTGCACTTCAAAACCCAGAAAAACATATATATTTTTATTATTTACTTCCTTGTTTTCTTTTTTTGTAACAATGCCACAATGTGGTGTTCCTGAGTTTTGAGTGTAAGATAAAAAAAGAGTAGAAATATAAACAAACGTGTAAGTATGTACCATCTCCTGCTGCTGAAGCTGCATCTCTTCCAGCATCTAGTCCTGTTTTAGCACAGAGATACTTCACAAATCTATGTGTGGCTGGCAAACATTCTATAACTCCCTACGAGATCTAAATAATACTTGATAATACCCTCAAAATTCTCTTCATCAATGTTTCTTTTCACAGAAACATTACAGCCTTCTCTTTATGTTTTCAATTTTCTTACATAGCGATTTACCCCCATCAGTGCAGCTTTATATTTATATATATATATATA